>NC_087069.1:39337385-39634289 GCF_963678635.1 Symsagittifera roscoffensis | reverse complement strand
GCATCACGCGAGTTCCGATTCTTTGGTAAAATTGCTTGTGATTTTTTATCGTGTGACAAACATGTTATCAGCGGTGTTACAATTAGACTTTCACTGAGACAATCCCCTAATGACTTTGTTATTATATCCGAGCAACCTAATAAACATTACCAAGTTCAAATCACTGAGACTATCCTATATGTGCGCGTTATGATAGTAACAGATTTTGTACTATCATCGATAGAAAAAACTCTCTTGAAAACACCCGCAATATACAATTGTATTGAAGTTCTACCAAGACCTTTTTTGGCCACAACTGTTGTGCAAAGCTGGCGTCAAGAAGACGTTTTCGCCAAAGAGCCAGTTCGTCGAATGATTTTGGCAATGAGCTCGAATACAGCGGTTGGGAACTAACCGAACAAACCCGTTTCATTATAAAAAATTTCAGCTGAATGAAATCATTGTTTACCAAAACGGTCTGCCCATTGCAGGTACTCTTGTGTCAACGACTGATATCAAAAGAATATACTATAACACCTTCGAAGCTCTAGACTTTGTTTTTTAACGATAGTCATGGAGTCAGTTTGGCTAGTTATCACAATCATTGTATAATGCGATAACGCCAGAGGCAAGTGTCTTAGCAAAAAAAAAATTAAAAATATTTGGAAAAAAGTCAATTATAAATCATTATAGAAAATCATCAGTATCACAAATTTATAACATCATATGTTTAGCGAAATGCATCATGTCATGGTTGTTTACTTTGAAACCTATAGGAAATTTGGATGAAAGTATAACATGAGCAACGTAAATACAATAAAGTCAACACAAGACCGAGTTAGCTGATTGGATTGGCTTGTTAATCAGAACTTGGTTTCCTTCATGAATAGAATATCTCATGTGTTTGTAAACATGTGGATAATTGTGTAGTCCTTGTGCAGGAGTATGTGCAAAAAATTTGATAACCAGCTTGAGCGAATAGTAGCCAGTGAGTTCCCGGCTGGTCTGAGTTGGATGCGTTTACAAATACATGAGATACTCTTTTCATGAAGGAAACCAAATACTGATTAACAAGCCAATCCAATCAGCTAACTCGGTTATGTGGACTTTTTTGCATTTATGTTGTTCATGTTATACTTACATCCAAATTTCCTATAGGTTTCAAAGTAAAAGACCATGACATGATGCGTTTCGCTAAACATATGATGTTATAGGTTCTTGATACTGATGATTATTTATAATTTTTTATAATTGAATTTTTTTTGCTAAAACACTTGCCTTTGGCGTTATTGCAGGCTCCAAAAATTGTTTTCAGAAATTAAATTTTTTTCCATTATAACTTTAACAAAAAAATTATTTGAATCAATCTCTAATTGACCATACCCACTCAAAATAATATCAATATTTTAGAAAACTCGGCTGCATTAGCACCATTCAAATTATTAATGGAGCGTTCAATTGTTACGTTAGTGATTGAATCAGTTTGAGTTTAAATGGTTCGAGTTTGTGAAGCAAAGCAAACTTGTGGCAACCTTCTTTGTAGAGGAGCTCCACCAATTTCAGTTGAATTGTTAATTAAATTGTTGTAGTTGACTTTTTATCATGTGGCAAACATCTTATCAGCGGTGTTACAAAAAGACTTTCTCTGAGACGATCTCGTAATGACTTTGTTATTATGTCCGAGCAACCTAATGGACATTACCAAGCTCAAATCACTGAGGCTAAACCTATATGTGCGCGTTATGACAGTAACAGATTTTGTACTATCATCGATAGAAAAAACTGTGTTGAAAACACCCGCAATATACAATTATAATGAAGTTCTATCAATACCTTTTTCGGCCACAACTGGTGTGCAAAGCTGGCGACAAGAAGACGTTTTTGCCAAAGAGCCAGTTCGTCGAATGATTTTGGCAATGAGCTCAAATACATCGGTTGGGAACTAACCGAACAAACCCGTTTCATTATCAAAAATTTCAGCTGAATGAAATCGTTGTTTACCAACACGGTCTACCCATTGCAGGTACTCCTGTGTCAACGACTGATAACAAAAAATATACCATAACAGATTGGAAGCTCTAGACTTTGTTTTTAACGATAGTCATGGAATCAGTTTGGCTAATTATCACAACCAATATATTATGGCATTTGATCCCATATCTACTCAGGAGGCTTCCCTCTAAACAAATACCTCTAAACAGAAGTTTTGCATTTGCAACCCATTCAATTCACAACGAGTCTTGCGCCCAATTTATGGACAATTACAAACCCCACATCCATCTTCTCATCGAAGTAACAAAAGATTGTGTCGACGCAGTGTACAAGATGACTTCAACCGCTTTCGTTGTACCTTGTCTACTCTTATCTTTCAAACATCTAATATTGGGTTGAAGTAAAGTTCACCTATTGGGACTCCTGATGGGAAATTTAAAAAATGCTATCAAGTACAACAATTCTTTTAATAATTCAGCTGACATTGGTTTTGCTCCTCTAAGAAAAGGATTGCCACAAAATTGCTTTGCTTCACAAACTCAATCCATTCATGCCACTGATGTCACTGTTCCCAAATCAGAAATAGTTTTTATGTCTCAAATGATTATAATTTTATTTTTACTAAGCTTTTGTACCTATAAACTTTCTTTAACGCAACTAAGCTGTGAAGAAAAATCACTTTGGTTTTCCTTATTGTCTGGTTTAATTGGGTACGTGCTAGCAAACCCTAGGTTATTAAGAAATTTATTGATACATCGACAAGACTGTTTATGGCAGTTGTAGTAGTTGTGGGATCAAAAAATAAAACAGAATCATTTTTTCATTAAATTATTGAAAGGGAGAAGTTTTTATCCAAAATTTGGAAGATTATGATTTTTTTACAACGATACTCAACCTATACTTAGGGACGAGTTAAACGCTCGCATAAATCAAAAAGAATTTGTTAAACTCAATGGATTCGATCGTTTGAGAAACATTGAAAACTTTCTGTTAGTGTTTGATGAATCATGCGAAGAAATATACAATGATAAAGAATTCGTTAAACTAGCAACAGCAGGAAGACACAAAGACCTAAATGTTAATTATTTCAAACATAGTTTTTTCCAACAAAGTCAATGGTCGCGATCTTTTGATTTGAACACATCTCACGTCATTTTATTCAAATCACCTCGTAATCTTCAGCAATTTAATCACCTCGGAAGACAACTGAATGCACCTAAATTTTTACCACAATCGTATGAACTGGCTACAAGGACAGCTTTGGACATCTATTAATAGATTTAGATCCCCAAACATCAGACTGTTTCAGATACTGTTCAAACATCATCATTTGATCTTCAATTTTCTTTTTACCATTAGATGAGGCAGAAGTGACGCCCATCACAAGTGAACGGGAAAAAATTATCTATTCTGCAGGACATGGAAGAATTGAATCCAAGTCAACTACGGAGCTTTATTAGAAAATCATGCAATACTCAAGTTATATCAGTCGTTTGCGGATGCTTGCTCAAAGTAGTCAACGGTAATGTGCCTGTTAGTCTTCCAAATCTGAATAATTTCGAAGAAACATATAAGATTCTAATCAATCCAAAAATCAGCAGTTATATTGAGTAAACAAGGCTTTCATCTAAACAGACATATACTTTATTTTTGCTTCAAACATCAAACAGCATAAAATTGACAGCACACGAGTTTGTTCTGATTCCGAAGCAATTTTATATTAGAGAACAACCACATGCAGCGCAAATTATGCTTGACAACTCAATCAAACATAAAAAACCGCATTTATCATACTTGAATCGATTAAGACCCCTGCAAGCAACAAGAACAACTAATCCTCCAGTTATACCAAGCCGCGAAACCTTTATCAAAGCCACAGCAGACAACAATCAACAAAAACAAGCTCTTCTTCTCACTGAAGATGAGTGAAATGAGCTAGAAACAAGTACTGAGCTTAATGACGCTTCATCCACTGAGCCTATTATGTTTCAATTACAAATTATGGACAAAAACAAACTTAAGCGAGCAAAAAAAATTCTGGAAATAATTAAAAAGTCAGAGCTAGTCACAATAAAAAAAGAAAATGAATTTTTACGTTGATAAAGTTCCAACCGGTCTTAAGGCATCCGTTTTTTGTATGATATCAACAGCAAACTAAAAAGATGTACAACCCTGTATTCATACTGATTTTGAGTTTTCTCAAACTTGACGACCAGTTGGTTATGAACAAGTATGCCAAAGTCGCGGTTCAGTCATTGACTACGGAACAAGCTCAACAGAGGCAAAGAATCAGAAATTTCACAAAATCACCCTTCAACATCTACAGCCCTCTTTTCTCCCAAGAAACACTCGTCAACAATTTCCAGCTCCAAAAACATTAAAAGACGCAAAACCAGAATGACTGTTGCAGACAGTGAAAGAGAACGGTCAGCGCAAAAAACCAAACGAGAAGAAGGCGCAGAAGAAGAAGATTCTGAATTGTACGGAACGCCCGATAACGATTCAGGTTCTGCAACGACAGAGAAGACTAAGACAAAAACAAAAAAATGGCAAGGTTACTCCAGCTGAAGAAAAACTCTTGAAAACTAAATTTACAAGTAAAGGTCTAGCATTGTTTGGCAGTGTACAGAATTTAAAAGAGAAATCAAAAAGTTTCACGAAGTAAAGCGAAACAGTTATGACATACAGAGCCTGCATATAAAAAATATCGAACAGTTGGTCGCAAAACACCACGCCTCAAAGTGATAGTTTATGATACAGACGAAATAAGTCAATTGACATAGCGTATATTTATAAATTTGCAGATTACAACAAAAACACTAAATATTTTATAGTTGCAGTGGATTTATGTGAGAAAAAGGGCATCAAAACATGAACAAAAGAGAGTGAAAAACTCCGTTTTTGCCGAGAGGAACATTCGATCACTAAAAAGTTTAATTTATAAATATTTGGAGGACAAATGGACCTACTCTTACATCGATAAGCTTCAAGACTTTGTCAACACAATAAATTTGAGAACAAACCGCGTCATCAATTTCGCACCCAATAAACTGACAAAAAAGGATGTTCCACGTCTAATTTCTTTAAGAGCGGACTAACCATTGAATCTAGTTCGCCGACCAACGCTCTACGTTGTTGATTTTGTTAGAATAGCAAAATTTGACATCCCATTTCGAAAAGGTTCAAAACAATCCTTCACTGACGAAGTTTTTGAAATCTTTGACATACCAACAAGGATCCCCCGACTTATAATCTTATCGACGCTGGTAGAGAACCACTAGAGGGTAAATTTTATGAGCCGGAACAAATCAGGGTATGGGAAAGGGAAAAAAGGATTAAACTAAACAATGTCTGACAAATTAACAAGCGAAAATGATTCATTTACCATTACACTGGTGTCATCAGCCTCAATGAAAATTTTCAATGACAACTCTTTAGGTAGCTTTAGAAATTTGCTAAGCGAAAATTTTTATCTACAAAGTGAATGGAGAGTTGCATTGACAGAAATAACGTTTCTCACTCAGATTAACAATGTTACGGATGCCAAACTATTGTACTACAAAAAAGACGAAGTTAAGACAAGCCTTAAAGTGGCAAAAGATAAAATATCTAGAACATATGATGGAGTAAAAAAGTTAAATAACAAAGGGTGAGTTTGACGAAATCGAGAAAACATTCAACGAAAACAATTGGAATAGTGATCTTGATAATATCAGTTATAGCATCGACCCCATTACCAAACATCTTTCAATGTGGATGCTTTATTGGGAAGGCATTACATTTGAAAGTCCACAAATTTCTAGTATTTTAGGTTTCAAAGGTAAACGAGATAGAACGGGCTTCCATATCGGCTACAAAGATTCCAGTCATATCCATAGCACTTTCACCTAACAAAAACTCATCTCTGACTACCCTGTTGATATCTCTGCTGGAACCCAAATGATGATTATCTACTTGGACTTATTTCATTATCAGATTGTGGGTGATACCAAATCACCGTTACTTAGAGTCATTGATACCAATCAACAAGTGAAAGACGGCTACGCTTGCAGCATTGAACCAAATCATCGCAAAGTTTTTAGCAATTTAGATTTCAAAAAAACTCCTCGTGAATAACATTCAGAGCATTACAGTAAACCTACGAACAGGAACCTGGTTGTCTTGTTCCATTTGCGGGCGGAGGAGGAGGGAAAGATTTTTCAATTTTAAAATTTCAAAAGTTTTCTGTTTAAGATTATGGAGGGGTACCATCATAATCAAGCGACCATGCCACATTTCTCAGGACATTACAGGCAGCGGGGTAGTGGCTTCGGTGCTCTGGCCATGGGTATTGGAGGAGTAGCACTTCCTTTAGCTTGGAAATTTATAGTACCAGCAGCAAAACGTATTGGAAAAGAATTACTTGTTCAAGGAGCACTCAAATTATTAGATATAGCAACCAGGAAGAAAACGCCGAAACAAGCTTTCAAAAACACAGTAAAAAACACAATCAAAAACAAAAAAGAACTGGACGCAGCACGTCCCGTATGCGCAGCAGAAAACGGAAGACAGCAACAAAAAGAAACACAAAAGTTCTCATTCCAAAGAAACGAACTCCACTAAGAAGTCGCTCCAAATTTTTTCACTAAAATACGAAATGATTTCTAATAAATTACCAACTGAAGCAACTCACAGCTCATTAGAGTTATTTGAAAAACCTCCTCTACTCATTACATTTGAAAATGCGTTTAATCAAAAAAAGGGTCCATTTTATTCACCTGATAGTCCTATGCTCGAATTTGAAGTTTTAGGAGATAGAAACAATTTTATCGATCTTCAACGAAGTCGCTTGGAGATTGTTGCACGCATTGTTCAAAATAATGGTAATGTATTGCGAACTCATGCTACAGAGGCAGCGCATCGAGACACCCCATACTTGGTTAAAAATCTACTTTCATCTTTAATTTCCGAATGTACTATGTCCCTGAATGGAGAAAAACTTTCAACAACTAATGCCAACTTTCACCATAAGAGTTTCATTGAGACCAAGTTTTCACACGGTATTGATGCAAAGAAAACATGTCCTGCTTCTCGAGGTTATTATTATGAAGATAATCCATCAAGTATTGAAGCCGCTGATGGGCGAGCTGAAGTTGCCGCGGAGCGTAAGCGAATCGTAGCTGCATCACGCGAGTTCCGATTGTTTGGTAAAATTGCTTGTGATTTTTTATCGTGTGACAAACATGTTATCAGCGGTGTTACAATTAGACTTTCTCTGAGACGATCCCCTAATGACTTTGTTATTATACCCGAGCAACCTAATAAACATTACCAAGTTCAAATCACTGAGGCTATCCTATATGTGCGCGTCATGACAGTAACATATTTTGTACTATCATCGATAGAAAAAACTTTGTTGAAAACACCCGCAAAATACAATTATATTGAAGTTCTACCAAGACTTTTTTTGGCCACAACTGGTGTGCAAAGCTGGCGACAAGAAGACGTTTTCGCCAAAGAGCCAGTTCGTCGAATGATTTTGGCAATGAGCTCGAATACAGCGGTTGGGAACTAACCGAAAAAACCCGTTTCATTATAAAAAAATTCAGCTGAATGAAATCGTTGTTTACCAACACGGTCTACCCATTGCAGGTACTCCTGTGTCAGCGAATGATATCAAAAGAATATACCATAACACAATGGAAGCTCTAGACTTTGTTTTTAACGATAGTCATGTAATCAGTTTGGCTAATTATCACAACCATTTTATAATGGCATTTGATCCCATATCTACTCAGTAGGCTTCCCTCTAAACAAATACCTCCAAACAGAAATTTTGCATTTGCAACCCATTCAATTCACAACGAGTCTTGCGCCCAATTGCTCGACAATGACCAACCCCACATCCATCTTCTCATCGAAGTAACAAAAGATTGTGTCGACGCAGTGTACAAGATGACTTCAACCGCTTTCGTTGTACCTTGTCTACTCTTATCTTTTAAACATCTAATATTGGGTTGAATTAAAGTTCACCTATCGGGACTCCTGATGGGAAAATTAAAAATTGCTATCAACTACAACAATTCTTTTAACAATTCAACTGACATTGGTGGTGCTCCTCTACAAAAAAGATAGCCATAAAATTGCTTTGCTTCACAAACTCGATCCATTCGAACTCAAACTGATTTAATCGCTAATGTAAAAATTGAACGCTTCATTAATATTTTGAATGGTGATAATGCCACCGCGTTTTCTAAAATTATTGATATTATTTTGAGTGGGTATGGTCAATTAGAGATTTATTCAAATACATTTTTCGTTCAAATTTATACAGGAAAAGAAATTCAATTTCTGAAAACAATTTTTGGAACCCTCGATAACGCCAGGGGCAAATGTTTTAGCAAAAAAAAAACAAAAAAAGTAATTTATGAATCATTTTAGAAAATCATCAGTCTCACAAATTTATAACATCATGTGTTTAGCGAAACGCATCATGTCATGGTCTTTTACTTTGAAATCTAGAGAAAATTTGGATGAAAGTACAACATGAGCAACATAAATACAATCATGTCCACACAAGACCGAGTTAGCTGATTGGATTGGCTTGTTAATCATTGTTTGGTTTCCTTCATGAAAAGAGTATCTCATGTATTTGTACACACATCCAACTCAGACCAGCCGGGAACTCACTGGCTACTAATCGATCCAGTTGGTAATCAAAAGTTTCTTGCAGATCTTCCTGGACAAGGACTACACAATTATGCACATGAGATACTGTTTCATGAAGGAACCCAAATACTGATTAACAAGCCAATCCAATCAGCTAACTCGGTCTTGTGTGGATTTTATTGTTTTTATATTGCTCATATTATACTTTCATCCAAATTTCTTCATCTTTCATCCAAATTTCATATGATGTTATAAATTTGTAATACTGATGATTTTCTATAATTAATTATTATTGACTTTTTTTCCAAACTTTGTTTTTTTTTTTTTTTGCTAGAGCACTTGCTTCTGGTGTTACCGCAGGCTCTTAAAATCGCTTTCATAAATTAAATTTCTTTTACATTATAAATTTAACAAACAAAATATTTGAATCAACCTCTAATTGATCATACCCACTCAAAATAATGTCAATAATTTTAGAAAACTCGGCGGCATTATCACCATTCAAATATTAATGAAGCGTTCAATTGTTACATTAGTGATTAAATCAGTTTGAGTTCGAGTGGATCGAGTTTGTGAAGCAAAGCAAACTTTTGGCAACATCTTCGTAGAGAAGCACCACCAATGTCAGTTGAATTGTTAATAAAATTGTTGTAGTTGACAGCAATTTTCAATTTTTCTATCAGGGGTCCCAATAGGTGAAATTTTCTGCAATTCATTATTAGATGTTTGAAAGATAAGAGTTCGACCAAGTACAACGAAAGCGGTTGAAGTCATCTTGTTCACTGCGTCGACACAATCGTTTGTTTCTTCGATGAGAAGAAGAATGTGGGGAGGGTCATTGTCGAGCAATTAGGCGCAAGACTCGTTGTGAATTGAATGGGTTGCAAATGCTAAATTTCTGTTTAGAGGGAGTTGTCAGGCGTCGGTTTCATTGTTCAGAATATAAAACTCAAAAATCGTTTCGAAATTTTTTCAAAAACTCAGGCGACTGCTCATACATTGCTTCAACCAATCTGCTGGTAAATCAAATCGTTCAGACGTTTTTCTTTCTGTATCAGGCAACTCTCCAGTTTTCATTATTCGAGTTTTCATCATCCGCCTCGTTTTCATCACCACTTTCAGCATATTTATTTTCGAGACGGACTGATCGTTTTGATGTGTATCGTCTTTTATAATGTTTATCATTTACAGCTGAGGATGAGGAGGACGAAGAAGATAAAATCTTCTTAACAGTTTGTTTTTTAACCAGTTGTTTTTTAAAATGTTTTAATAATTATCTGCCAAACAATCAGTTTCTCTTGTCGTCAAGGTCACTGCTTGATAACATTTAAACACACCATCTTCATTCTTTTTATACATTTTACTGTGATATATGTACTCGTTTTGTCGAAAGTTTTCGTTCCAACACGTACAATGCGTTTTTCTCCCGAAGTTATATCTTGAAAATCATTGTAAAAAACTGTATCATTTTCTAGCGACGAGTTCATAGTGGTGGTGGTAACGGTAGTGACTTGTTGGTTCAATCCTTCAATCCTTTTATGAGAGAGTAAAATGAATAATGAATTGGATAGAACATAAACAATTCTCTGTGGTAAACCTAAGCTCCAAGAGGGATCATCCTATTAGTTTTAGTGATAAGAAGTGTTTGAGGAATATAAATTTTTATCACACCTGTCATTATTGTCTGGCACTCCTTAAATAGCTCAAAAATCAGTATATAAATTCACGTCGATACACGTGTAATTCTTTTGATGTGGTCAGCTGCATGCTTTAATGTCTAGGAGGCATATAAAACAGGATCAAGGTTTTTTTGAAGTATACTTGTTCCGGCCTAACTGGAGGGTTGGAATTATACTTTTCATAAACTTTAATCTGATTGCCAGCCACACATGCACCCGCACCTTTCTCATCCACGCATTACACTAGCTAGTGCATAAATCAAGGATGGTTTCATTCTCTCAATTTGTCAAATAATTCTAAGCTTAAAATGACTGCTCCTCTACAAATCATTTCCATCTCAGATTGTGAGAGCACAATAATCTTTCAATTTTATACGAGAGAATCAGTTGCCATTGTGCAGCAGCAGAGAGAGAGGCTAGCATCCTATTTAATCATCGTTCTTAATTGGCAAAAGTGGTCAACAGAGAGTGATATAATGATGTCCAATATCTGCTCCATCACATTGACCTTCCTCGCCAGGAGCTTAAACGGATGTATGAAAGCCCTACAATCCATCAATCCTACCCGGCTCTCGAAAAGTCTGAGATAAACGACGCGGGATACCTCGAAGCATCACCAAGAAAAAAACTTTTTTCGGTATGATTGTGAATCTATACTCCTTCAACAGAACCAAGAGGGATCAATTCGCGATTATGCTGAACGCGAGGGCTACTGGGACATTCAAACAACCATCTTGTCTCCCGATTCTACTGTTCCAGATCAAGTTACTCCAATCTCCTCTATTTCGGCTTCAGAACTAAGCAGTGGAACACAAAGTTCCATCACCATAATTGTGGATCTGGCTACTCCTGAAACTTCGCCTGTCAATGCTTGCTACGCAGCGAAGAAAAGGAAGATATAGTTTAAACAGTGCCGAAAACTTAAAAAACCTTATTACATTTTCAATGTTGCTGAGTTTTTGTGTTGTTCTGAACTTTTTTTCGAAAAAATTATCAACTAAAGTGTACAATTTCTTTTTGGACAATTGACCTCAACGATGAATTAAAGTTTGTTTTGATCTTTCCATTCAAAATAAGGAAATAAAAAACAAAAGAAAAAATTAATAGGAGAAAAAATCAAAATAAATTCAAACAGTTGGCATAAAAATCTAGAAGAGTATAATTCTTACTTGTATCAGTTTTCTTCAGTGCTCATTTCGAAAAACCGTAGGAGATAAACTGAATACTCATCCTTAGATTTTATCTACTGATAATAAAACGAAAACATAAAAATGTTTTTGTTATGTTTTTTCACAATAGTTTTCGAAATATAACTATTAAGACATAAAGAGAGCGAGCGAGCGAAAGAGAGAGAGAGAGAGAGAGAGAGAGAGAGAGAATTGACGATCCATAAACCCCATTAGTATCTCTTTTGGGATATAGTTTTTTCAAAAGAAAGCTGAATGAATGGGTCCAGCATTTCTGCCTGTTAACCAACCATAGTAACTTTTGGATCTTTACACTCTCTATTTTTTGTTTCTTTCTCTCTCTCTCTCATTTGTGTATAGCCTGGCGGTTTTAGCCAGGACTCTTGGAAGTTGACTTTAGAGAGTGTATGAGCCATTACAAAGCATTATATATATAAAAAATTACACGTCTATAACGGATTTCACGTGTAATAATACTCAATTTTAGGTTAAAATGGTTGATAATTCAAAGTATTTTTTTCTCGACTTTTGATAATGGGTTACAACCCTGTCCAATACATCATGAAAAATTGATTGAACCATGTTTCGTTGGTTTTTGAGACAAAGAGTTTTTTTGTAAATTCGATTTTTTTCCAATTGGAAAAGCAGAAATTTCAGATAAAGTCACAAGTTTACAACCTCAATAATGCCTTAATAGACCACCAATCGCACTTTAGATCATGCCCGAACCTAGTTAGCTTTCAGGTAACCTTCAGGTAACGTTAACAGCCCGCTTCTATCAAAGTTTGCACAGAATAAAGGAATTTTACCAAAAAAATGAGGTAAAATTTGAAAAATTATATTTTTATTTTTGATTTTTTGAACATATGTATCCATTCTGTTCAAAAGATTAAGACAAATTCATTGGAATTCAATTTTTGCTGGATTAGGAGACAAAGTTTTTTGAAACAATTATGATTTTTTTGAGCCCGTTTTGTACAAAAAAAATTTTTCACTTGACTTTATCAATCGGGAGGCGTTCCCGAGGAGCGTAGCGACGAGCAACGCTGGGTTAGCTATTGCCCGCTAAGTTAAACGGCCATGCCTCAAGATTTCGTAGGACTTTCTATGAAATTTTTCCAAGGAACACTAAATCATTTAAAAAAACCATTTAATTAACTCCTTTCAAGATTTCGAGGTTTGTTTATTGAATTTCATCGTATAACATGAATGGCGGAATACCATTTTGATTGAGTAAACGGGACTTCAAGATAAAAGCATTCAAAGAGTTTCTTTTTTTAGCTAGTTTGCTTAACAGTTTTAATTTTTGTAGGTGTTAAAAATTATTAGGTCTTTGATTTAAGTATATGACTCGGTGAGTAATTGATTCTAAAAAAAACCGTTATTTTGATCGACAAGTTAATTCAAACACAGACCCAGCATTTAAAAAAATAATGTACAGCTTAGCCATTTACCCAAAACCGATAAAGTACATTTCCCAAAATGATATGAAACCTTAAAACCATAACCACTTCAAAGCCTACTTTACAACGACTAAGCTAAACCTACATGAATAAGTTTAATTTGGGTTTTAACGAAAGGTGGTTTTGAAAAAAAATTTACTTCTCGCTTTTGCTTTGTCAAGTTCAGCTTTATCAAAAACGTGCTAAATATCTTGAAAAAAATTATTTCTTTCCTGAACTCTCAACTTCAAACCATCGATGCCTAACTCAAGCGGAAAACAAACGCCCGTCACTTGTTCGTCCTGCTTGAAAGTCTATAGTTCAGCGAGGAACTTAAGAAGACACGAAAAGACGATCCGTAAGATATTCGCAAACCCACCACCACCAACTATCTGCGACATCTGTCGAGAATCTCTGGCAACACTTGCCGAAGCTAGAGAGCACGTCGAGCTCGCTCATAACGTGAAGTACGTAGCGAGAAGACCATGTTGTTTCTGAACTCTAAAATGATCAATGTCTTCTACAATGGAATCGACAAGGAGATCTATTTGGAACTTATTGAACACATGGTCAAAGCCATCAATACTTTTTCTTCACACGGCAGCGAATGGATTGTGGAGCGCACCTATTTTGAGTAGGTATGGTCAGTTAGAGGTTGATTCAAATACTTTGTTTGTTAAATTTATAAGGGAGAAGAAATTTAGTTTCTAAAATCGTTTTTTGGAACCCTCGATAACGCCAGAGGCAAGTGTTATACCAAAAAAATATTTTAAAAAATTGGAAAAAAAGTAAAAAAAAACACAAATCATTATGGAAAATCATCAGTATCACGAATTTATAACATAATATATTTAGCGAAAAGCATCATGTCATGGTTGTTTACTTCGAAACCTATAAGAAATTTGGATGAAAGTATAACATGAGCATCATAAATATAATAAAATCCACACAAGGCCGAGATAGCTGATTAGATTGGCTTGTTAATCAGTATTTAGTTTCCTTCATGAATAGAATATCTCATGTATTTGTAAACATGTGGATAATTGTGTAGTCCTTGTCCAGGTGGATCTGCAAAAAAAATTGATAACCAGTTTGAGCGAATAGGAGCCAGTGAGTTCCCGGCTGGTCTGAGTTGGATGCGTTTACAAATACATGAGATACTCTTTTCATGAAGGAAACCAAATACGGATTAACAAGCCAACCCAATCAGCTAACTCGGTCTTGTGTGGATTTCATGGTATTAATGTTGCTCATGTTATACTTTCATCCAATTTTCCTCTAGGTTTCAAAGTAAAAGATCATGACATGATGCGTTTTGCTGAGCAAATGATGTTATAAATTTGTGATACTGATGATTTTCTATAATTATTTATAATTGACTTTTTTTCTTTGTTTTTTTTGCTAGAACACTTGCCTCTGGTGTTATCGCAGGCTCTAAAAATTGTTTTCAGAAATTAAATTTATTTTCCAATATAAATTTAAAAAACAAAATACTTGAATCAATCTGTAATTGACCATATCCACTCAAAATAACATCAATCAGTTTATAAAACTCGGCGGCATTATCACCATTCAAATATTAATGAAGTGTTCAGTTCTTACATCAGTGATTATATCACTTTGAGCTTCAATGGATCGAGTCTGTGCAGCAAAGCAAACTTGTGGCAATCTCCTTCGTAGAGGAGCACCACCAATGTCAGTTGAATTGTCAATAGAGTTGTTGTAGTTGACAGCAGTTTTTAATTTTTCCATCAGGGGTCCCAATAGGCGAAATTTTCTGCAACCCTTTTTTAGATGTTTGAAAGATAAAAGTAGACAAGGTACAACAAAAGTGGTTGAAGTCATCTTGTTCACTGCGTTAACACAATCTTTTGTTACTTCGATGAGAAGATGAATGTGGGGAAGGCCATTGTCGAGCATTTACGCGCAAGACTCGTTGTGATTTGAATGGGTTGCAAATGCAAAATTTCTGTTTAGAGGGAGTTGTCAGGCGTTGGTTTCATTGTTAAGAATAAAAAACTTAAAATCTTTCGAGAATTTTTTAAAAACTCAGGCGGCAGATCATAAATTGCTTAAAACCATTCTGCTGGGCAAATCAAATTATTCAGATGTTTTTTTTCTGTCTCAGCCAATTCTCCAGTTTTCATTATTCGAGTATTCATCATCCGCCTCGTTTTCATCACCACTTTCAGCACATTTACTTTCGGGATGAACTGATCGTTTTGATGTGTATCGTCTTTTATAATGTTTATCATTTACAGCTGAGGATGAGGAGGAGGAAGAAGATGAAATCTTCTGACCAGTTTCTTTTTAATCAAATTTTAAATCTTTGAATAATTATCTGCCAAACAATCAGTTTCTCTTGTCGTCAAGGTCACTGCTTGATAACATTTAAACACACCATCTTCATTCTTTTTATACAACTTTACTGTGATATATATACCCGTTTTGTCGAAAGTTTTCGTTCCAACATGTACAATGAGTTTTCCTTCCGCAGATATATCTTGAAAATTCTTGTAAGAGTCTATATCATTTTCTAGCGACGAGTACGTAGTGGTGGTGGTAACGGTAGTGACTTGTTGGTTCAACTGTTTTTTGAGAGAGTAAAAAGAATAGTGAATTGGATAGAAGATAAACAAATCTCTCTGGTAAACCTAAGCTCCAAGAGGGAACATCCTTTTAGTTTTAGTGGTTAGAAGTGTTTGAGGCACATAAACTTTTATTACACCTGTCATTATTGTCTGGCACTCCTTAAGTAGCTCAGAAATCAGGACATACATTCACGTCGGTACACGTGTAAATCTTTTGATGTAGTCAGCAGCATGCCTTAATGTCTAGGAGGCATATTAAACAGGATTAAGAATTTTTTTGAAGTATACTTATTCCGGCCTAACTGGAGGGTTGGAATTATACTTTTCATAAACTTTAATCTGATTGCCAGCCACACATGCACCCGCACCTTTCTCACCCACACATTACACTAGCTATTGCATAAATCTGAGTTGGTTCCATTCTCTCAATTCTTTTCAATTTTTCGGTCAGAAGCTTAGTTTGTCAAATAATTTCCATCTCAGATTATGAGAGAACAATAATCTTTCAAATTTATACGAGAGAATCAGTTGCCATTGTGCAGCAGCAGAGAGAGATGCTAGCATCCTATTCATTCAACGTTCTCGCCGCCAATCAAAAATGGTGAAAAAGTCAATGGAGAGTCATATAATGCTGCCGAATATCTGCTCCATCACATTGACCTTCTTCGCCAGGAACGTAAACGGATGTATGAAAGCCCTACAACCCATCAATCTTACCCGGCTCTCAAAAAATCTGAGATAAACGACGCGGGATACCTCGAAGAATCACCAAGAAAAAAACTTTTTCGGTATGATTGTGACTCTATACTCCTTTAACAGAACCAAGAGGGATCAATTCGCGATTATGCTGAACGCGAGCGCTAATGGTACATTCAAACAACTATCTCGTCTCCCGAATCTACTGTTCCAGATCAAGTTACTCCAATCTCTTCTATTTTGGCTTCAGAACTAAGCAGTGGAACACAAAGTTCCATCACCGCAATTGTGGATCTGGCTACTCCTATACTTCGCCTGTCAATGCTTGCTACGCAGCGAAGAAAAGGAAGATAGAGTTTAAACAGTTCTGAAAAACTATAAATTGTTATTTTATTTTCAATCTTGCTGAGTTTTTGTGTTGTTGTGAAAATTTTATTGAAAGAATTATCAATTTATGTGCACATATTATTTTTGATTATTTGACCTCTACGATGAATTAAAGTTTGTTTTGTTCTTTTCAACCAAAAAAAGGATACAATAACAAAAGAAAAAATTAATATGAGAAAAAATCAAAATGATTTCAAACAGTCGGCATAAAAGTCTAAAAGAGTATAATTCTTATTTTTGATTTTCTTACTTGTATCAGTTTTTTTAGTGCTCATTTCAAAAAATCGTAAAAGATAAACTGAATACTAATCCTCACATTTTATCTAATGATGTTAAAACGAAAAAGAAATAAAAATGTTTTTGTTGTGTTTTTTCATAATAGTTTTCGAAATATAAATATTAATACAGAAAGAGAGGATAGAGAGACAGAGAGAACTGACGATCCATAAACCCCATTAGTATTTTTTTTGGGATATAGCTTTTTCAAAAGAAAGCTATTCATGGATGGGTCCAGCAATTCTGCCGGTTAACCAACCATAGTAACTTTTGGCGCTTTACACTTTCTATTTTTTGTTTCTTTTTTTCCTCCAGTTTGTCTTTAGCTTGGTGATGTTAGCCAGGTCTCTTGGAAGTAGACTTTAGAGAGTGTATGAGCCATTATAAAGCAATATAAATTATAAAATTACATGTCTATAACGGATTTCACCTGTAATAGAACTCAATTTCAGGTTAAAATGGTTAATACTTCGAAGTATGTTTTTTTTCTCAATTTTTGAGCATGCGTTACAACCCTGTCCAATACATCACAAAAAATAGATTGGACCAGGTTTCATTTGATTTGGAGATAAAGAGTTTTTTTGTAAATTCGATTTTTTCCAGATGGAAAAGCAGAATTTTCAGATAAAATCACAAGTTTACAACCTCAATATTGCCTTAATAGACCACCAATCGCACGTTAGATCATGCCCGAACCTAATTAGCTTTCAGGTAACCTTCTTAACATTAATAGCCTTCTTCTATCAAAGTTTAAACAGAATAAAAGAAATTTTACCCAAAAAATCAAGTAAAATTTGAAAAATTCGGTTTTTATTTTTCAATTTTGAACAAATGTATCAACTCTGTTAAAGAAATCAAGACCTATTTAATTAAATTCAAGATTGCGCTAGATTTGGAGACAAAAATTTTTGGAAACAATTATGATTCTTTTCAGCCAAATTTGTACTAAAAATTTGTTAAGCTTTTCACTAAACTTTACCACGCGGGAGGCGTTCCCGAGGCGCGTAGCGACAAGCAACGCTGGGTTAGCTATTGCCCGCTAAACCAAGCGGCAATGCTCTAACCTTTTGTAGGACTCTATATTCTTTTGTATATAAAATGTTCCCAACGAACACTAAATCATTTAATAAATAACCATTTATTTAACTCCTTTTAAGATTTCGTGGTATGTTTATTTGATTTCATCGTATAACATGAATGGCGGAATACCATTTTGATTGATTAAACGGGACTTCAAGAAAAAAGGATTCGAAGAGTTTAGGTCTTTCAATAAGTATATGACTCGGTGAGTAATTGATTCTAAAAAGAACCGTTATTTTGATCGACAACGTGACAACCGATAGTCTCTGTATGTACTGTCATACAATCTTCCTCTCGGTTGTGAAGCTCCGGCAGCATATGTTGAAAAAACATCAACTACCCATTTAAACCCCCGGAAATGAGGCGTTAACATCAGCTGCTCCAACCGAATCTGCGTTTAGGGGAAAGTTGCGACGATACGAACAGAGCGTTGGAGAAGAGGAAGGAGATCTAATGAACTTAACGATGCGACTCAAAGACGAGATTGATGTGTTGATAGAAGAAAGAGTACAGGAGGGACCCTGTAAATTTCAACTGCATGTGGACGTTAGAATGATAAAGTTCGTGAACGATATAAACAAATCTGGCGATGGGGAAGTACGTAGCGAGAAGACACTTTAGTTTCTGAACTCTAAGATGATCAATGTCTCGTTCAATGGAATCGACAAGGAGACCTATTTGGAAATTAATGAGCACATGGTAAATGCCACAATACCTTTTCTTCACACGGTAGCTAATGGATTGTGGAGCGCATCGAAAAGATGTCAGTAAGTTTTGCCGCATTTTTCTTATCCGAGCTGCTTCTTAAATCCACCTACCCGATTCATTGAAACCCGTGAAACAGAGCTTCACCAATAAAAAACAAGGAATGATCAGAAATGTTTGCTAAATTTTTTTGTGGCTGCGCACCATGATCAAAATTCCCAGACAACGGCTGTCCCTTTACCCTGCTGCAGAATGCTGGCAGCATCGAAACCAACTAAAGAACTACAAGTTATCCCAAGATCACATTGTAAAAATTGAAGGATGGTACGAGATGCTTATGGGATTGCACGATTTTGACAGATTTGAACGAATAAACAATTGTCAAGTCAACGCATGCCGGTAAGCATTGAATTTTTTTATCAAATCAAATCATTACTTGTTTATTTAACGGAAAACAAGTAATGTTCATTCAGAAGAAACGCAAAAAAGCAAAAAGATTGTTTTCATTTGTTACAAAAAAGGAGGTGAATTGCTGCCTTTGAGGGTGTCCAGCAGATACTCAAGTGAACTGTGCGTAGATCTACTACTCCTCAGCAACTGTCAAACTCATTAATATGTACTGATAACAGACTTGATGAGGGTGTTGGAGCAAGTGCGTGGAAAGCTACACCGATACCGAAATCAAATTTTTCGCAAATGCTTCCACACATGTTCATCCATCGATACCCTTCAACATGGCGAGGAAATGTGCTGTCAAGATGAAGGAGTGGTAATCAATATGCCGAAACCGGGAAAGGGCACTCATCGTTTCAAAAATTTAACTGCTCGTTGGTATGTACTAAGAGTTATTTACTTTGACCTCGAATTGCTACTGCTACCCGTGTACGGCCCCCAACCGACCCTAAAAAATCTAGCACCTAAACAAAATAGATTCATCAACCATGCGGTTACGCTCCTGCCGTTGTTGAGTTTGGATTGGGCGAAGTTTCAAAAATTGAACTGGAGAGGAGAGAAAACGTAACGAAGAAATTGATTGCCTCGCTCGAATCGTTGGCGAAACAAATTTATCTAGAAAAACGAAAGCATTATACGTTCACTGGTGAAGCAAGTTACACGCGTGAAGAAGCGTACACTTATTGAACTTGTGAAAAGGAATTCGGTGACATTGTATTTGATCACTGTCACTATACCAACAAATTCTTGGAGTGGATGCATAACGAATGCAACATCAAACAAAAAACGGCTTACTATATTCCTGTTATAGCCCATAACTTATCGAACTATGACCTCACTTCATTATAGAAGCCCTCTCCATCGGTAACCCTGAAAACACTTACTCGTTGATCCCCTCTACCAAAGAGAAACACAAATCGCTCACAAAGTCGGTCTACATCAAATCGTACACAGATAAAAACGGAAAAAAACAAAGAAGTGTATGAAAATCTACGGTTCTTAGACTCGTATAAATTCATGCTGTCCCCCTTTTCAAAACTTGTCAAATATTTGCGGGGAGAAAATTATTTCCTGTTGGAAAGTTACTTTGCAGAACGGGGTCACTCAGCAGAACAAATAAACCTGCTGAAACAAAAAGGTTTCTGTCCGTATTCTTACTTTGATAGTCTTGCAACGTTTTGTGAAACTCAACTACCACCTCAAAGTTTGTAGAGCAACACTTTACAAGGAGGGGGAGTAAGTGTTTCAAAAAATCAGTACAACCATGCCGTTGAATTTTACGCTGAAATGAATTGCGCTTCGCTAGGTGACTACCACGATGTATACCTAGCAACGGACGTACTACTGCTCGCTTCAGTGTTCGAAGCATTTGGTGAAGTTTGTTACGAAATGTACGGACTGGAATGTGCATGCTACTTCACGGCCAGTGACCTCTCGGTTGATGCATTCTTAATTTCAAGTTACCACCGAAAGAGAGCATTTGGACATGTTGCAAAAATGATTCGGGGAGTGATGTCATCAATATATACACGTCGGTTTTTTAAAGCCAACAACAAATACCTCGAGGACTACAACCCGGAAGAGCCCTCTAGCTATCTGTTGAATATAGATGCAAATAAATTTTACGGAGAAATCATGAAACACCTCCCTTTCCCATGAATGACTTCTCAATTGCTGAGGGAAGACACGAAGATAACTCTGAATGGGGATATATTTTTGAAGTCGATCTCAGTATACCTGAAGAATTTCATGATTAGTTTGCAGACTACCCACTAGCCCCCTCACATGAAGTTATCGGCATGGATAAACTAAGTAACGAGCAAATTTAGATGTTAGGGGAGATGGGGGTCACATCGCTACCAAAGGTAACAAAATTGATTCAAACATTATATCCAAAGGAAGAGTACGTTCTGCACTACCTTACATTAAAATTATACATAGAACTAGGCTTAAAAGATACCAAATTGATTAAGGTCTTAAAATTTCGTCAAGGTAGATGGATGGAGCCTTTGGTTGATTTAAACACTCGATTGAGAATGTCAGGCCGCAACAAGTTTTTACACGCTCATCGTAAATTCAGCATTCGGAAAAACTATGGAATTAAAACTAGGACTCAAAAAAATAGAAAATATTAGAAATGAAAGAGAATTGCTTTGAAAAACAGCTTTGAGCACAATTAAAAGCTTCCAGATAATCAACGAGGAAATTGCTACACTTTGTTTTGCCGTTACAAGTATTTTGTGGGATGGACCCATGAAAAAAGTGCCAGTATTTTGGACCTATCGAAACGATTCATAATTTGTTTCCACTACCGGCAGATGAAAGCATAAATGAACTTGGGACCTTTATACAGCGATATCGACTTTTTTGTTTATGCGATAAAAATCGAAGACGTTTATGCCGATCTGCAAAAAATGAACGATAGTTTTGAGTTTTCCAACTACTCCAACAATCACTCCTTATTCAGAAATGTGAATAAGAAGGTTTTACGAAAATTCAAAGACGAAGCGGCCGCAAAAATCATTGAAGAATTCATAGCCTTAAAACCTAAGCATTACTCGCTGAAATATGCAAATTAGTATTTAAAAAAACACCTCCCGATTCTCCTCAGGTTTTTTTAAGGTTTTTAATGAGCTCTACCGAAAGAACAATAAGATTTTAGATCTAATTTGAACCATTGTTAGCTCATTGTTTTGATTTTAAACTTATTACCTGATATAAGATTCGTCACCTGTGAGAGGCTCTGATTCTTCATTTTAAAACTTAAAATGAAGATTCATTCATCTTCTAAAGCCGTTTTTAAAACACTACTTAACATATACGCGTCTTTGTTGTTTTTTTGCGCCAATCAATTCTGAATTTTCAGTTTAAATTTACCTGGGTTATTGGTTTCCGACGCTGAAATCAGTTCATGTTTTAAACTCTGTTCTTTGTTTAGACTCCAGTGAAAAAAAAGTGCTAAAGGAGTGGTGGAACACTCTCAGAAGCAACTCACCCACCAGAGGTTCAAGGTTACGTTATTGAGTGGCAAAATCCTTCGCGTATATAACAACTCTTTTAAATCTAAAGCCCATAACAATGATTATTGCACAAAATCGACTTGCACTTTCACCCTTCGATAGCAATCGGTTCTTGCTATTCGACGGAATAGACACATTGCCCTTTGGGCAAGAGTCTATCGAAGATCATGTGTTCTTCGGAGCCATTACAGAAGAGAGGGAGTGGGCAAACTCTCAGTTAACAGATAGTCCGACCTATAGCAACGGTAGCGGTAACAGCGATAGCGGTAACAGCGGAAGCAAGCATTGGCCCATGCGGTAATTTCAGGTCCCTGATAAAGGCTTTCTTCAAGAACGCTACGCGGAAGAAGAGCTCAAAAAAGAGATCGCGGGTAGCTGTTCGCGAGAACCTCCGCCTATTAAAAACCCGTTCATTCTAACAGATGCGTCTGTTAGTTCAAAAAAGTCAGAAAAAAAGGAGAAAACTTGATAATAGTTGATCAATCAAAACCTAGCTTCTTAAAAATTTGGCTAAATTGTCTTGTTACTTGGAATTACAGCTGTGCATTTATAAATATACAAAGTTCAGCAAACCTTGTTTTACTTTAAGCAGACCAGCACAACGGGAGTGGTAATTACAACCTACCCTTGAAACAGGAGCAAAATATTAGATACTAACTAAATAACAGGGCGGAAAAAGAACAAAGTTACGAAGTGGAAGAAAATAAAATGGAAAATAAGGTTGGAGAAAATAGCGGGAAATAAATGAACAATAATTACCAAAGGATTTTAAAACAAAAAGGAAATTTTAATGATACTTTATGTAAACGCATATTTAAATGAACGAAAAGGGTTAGCTTAAAAATAAAAATAAGCGACAAAACCGCAGTCGGATATGCCCACACTTTTTAAATTAATATCGGGAAAGTTTAGAACCGATTAAATTTAATCACCGAGCGAGAATAAATTTCACACCAAAGTACTTTTCTGTCCTAAGACCAAAGTATTTTTTCTCCCGGGTATCCCTGAGGGTGGGAGTCTTTCTACTTTGGGTCGGGCCATTTTGATTCTGAAACCTATAGGTGGGTCCTAAAAATTTAGGACCCCTCACTTGGGATTTAGGACATTTTTGACCCCCCCCCCCCAATTGGAATGAACCCCCTCCCCCTCTTGGGACACACGATGGGTTACAATACTACTTTTTCTTTTCCTTTGCTTTCCTAGCTTGTTTTTTGAGGCTCAAAATCTTTATTCGGTCGAACTATTTTTTAACTTTTGTTTTATTGACTTATGTTGCAGCGCAAATGTGCTAAAGTATAAATGCATAAAACTGAATCAAAATGTAAATGCATATAGGGACAGTAGCCAAGCGTATACATGGTGCGTCCCGGCGGGTTCGGCGCCGGTTCGAATCCCGACTAGGTCATTTCCTTTCTAGAACTCAATTGTGCACCGAACTTGATGGGATGCTCTGTAACCAGATTCGATCCCCCCAAAACCTATTTTAACCGTCTTTTCGCTCTAATTTGGTTCAGCCTTGATTAAGGCTGACCTTTAAAAAGAACAGTTATTCTCAAGGACAAATACTGGCCATTTTTGCAGCTTGCTTTGAGTTATGCAGTTTTTTGTGGCCGATGTTACCGATGTTAACTATAAAAAAGTTTGTTACAAAAATCGTTATTTTCCCGTTAAAATACTCATTATAACTCAAGTGTTTGAAAAAAGATTTTATCACAAAGTGTGGAGGTTGACGTGCACATTTTGGCGCCCCACAAGGGACAACAAAGTTATTCACGATTCTGCATAAGGGACCCGAATTAAGCCTAATTTAGATCTTTAAAAAAGAGTTTCCATTCCACTAATTATCTCCGGTCTTGACAAGAAGAAGGACGGAGACTCCGAAAAGCACCTCCTGATCTTCGACTTGGGAGGTGAAACCTTCATGTGTCCGTTCTTGCCATTGACGATGGTATATTTGAAGCGAAGTCTACAGCTGGAGACACTCATTTGGGTGGTGAAGATATCGATAACATCTTGGTCGACCATCTCAAATTTGAGTTCAAGAGGAAACACCAGAAAGATATCTCGACGAACAAAAGAGCAATGAGGAGGCTGAGAACTACATGCGAACGAGCCAAGAGAATTCTCTCTCTCCTCAAGCAGCGAAGCAAGCATTGAGATCGATTTACTGTTCGAAGGATACACTGAAACCTGTTGCTGAGGCTATCAAAGAAGTCCAGGCCGCCTGTGACTACAACGAAGACTAACTTCCAATCACACAAGTGACATCACCGGAGCAAGGAGCTGCATTCAAGGAGCTCAATTTCTCCAGTAATCCGGTGACGCCAATCTCCAAAAAATCGTCAAAAACTGTAAGACTCGTCTAGTTTTTTTTCTCATAAACTTTCTTTGCAATAAAATTATATACGATGTCTTATTGTGTATCCCAACTCAAAGCAAGCTAAAAGTGGTAATTTTCTCCATACCAAAGTTTTTTTGGATATTTGTGAACGGAATACTACTCCGTGAAATCGGAACACAGATAAAAGGTACTGGACTAGTTTTTTGGATTGGTTTACGACTCGAACCTGTTGACCAAAATTTTCCGAAAAAAAATTGAGAAAAAAGTTAAAAATTGCCAAAAAATCCTCAAAACGTCCCCAGATTTCTGCGAAACTGTGCTGTAACATGATACCAACCTTATGGTAAGTGGTCTGGTAGCGAAATATCAGGCAAATTAGGTTGAGTTTTTTCATCTTCAGGTTTTTTCCGCGTGTGTTGTTGGAACTTAACCAATTTGCCTGATCCCCCACCAACATTGGTAAGACTTCAAGCCAGTTCGCTTCAAGTAAATATAAGCCGTTTCAGTCCGTCCGATTATTGACTTCGTTGCGCGACACTAATGTTGAGTGGTCAGCTACGGTGATATTAAGTGAGTTAAATTGAATTCTTTCATCCTCAAGTTTACTCCGTGTGCATTGTTGGAGTTCAACCAACCTACTTAATTTCCCCACCCCATTGGTACTTAAGCGTAACGTAGCCGTCGCATAGTTCTCTTAAATATATGGTATTCATTCTAGGAGCTAGTTCTCTCGACCACGCGCTCCGTATACTATCCGCGCCGTCTCAAAAGCGCGTGAAAGAGACTTGTTTCACAAAGCCCGGTTTAAGTTTAAACTTTAATGCCAGGGACTCGCAGAAAACTATCCAATACTAATTGCACCACTTTTTGTCGAATCGGAAAGATCTAGTTATTTGGCACGACGCCATAAATAACTCCATTACTAAGCACCGCAGTAACAACAACCGTAGTTTGAGTACTGACCAACTGAAGAGCCTTCTTTTGAGATACAAGGAGAATATTACCCGTATTGTATACTGTCGCCGCAACGGTACGGACAATATAGAAAAAGAGTTGAAAAAAACAAGTATTCTCGTTCTTAACATAATTGAGGATTTTATCTCAAAGCGAAAGGCCAAAGACCAAATACTTATCGAAAAGTATAAGGAGCTGCACCAGCCCCCTTCCCTTGAGTTGAAGACTCTGTTGTTACTTAGACGATACAGTGCTGAGCTAAGTACACTGAAAGCTAAGAAGAAGCAAAACCGTTTGTCGCCTAAAAATCCTAGAGCGATTCACAACAGACTTAAAGCGTTAAAACTTCAAGTTACTCCCCCTTGTAAGTTATTGATGTATTAGAGTATATTGTGGATTTACTTGAGTGAAAAAAAAAGTATTTTCTAAGAGTCGTTTATTTCTGAAGTTATTAAGCATGGAAGTTAAGTTTCAGAAGAAAATTAACAAGTTGTTTGAGAAACGTAGCAATCTCGAAAACGAACTTTATAAATGCCACGAAATAATTTTAGAATACATAGAGAATCAGAGTCGTTGCTCAAAAATTGATACTTATATTGAAAAATGTAGGAACTATATAGAACAGGCGGTCGAGATAAATAATGAGATGATTGATATGGCTGCAAAAAGTGCCAATATCGACGAAATGATACCGGCACAGGATATGTGGCTTCATAAGTTGACTCAAAGCAACGATAAAATTCTGCAGGAAGCTATCAAATATAAGACAAGTTTTGAGGCAGTAACAGTTCAAAAGTGACAAGATAGCAGCTCAAAAGTTTCTCATCATTCTGAAAAAAGCGAAAAACCTCAGTCGCATAAAAGAGATACCCGCTCTAAGTTGTCACACCGAAGCAGCCGTCATCAGCAATCGGGTTCTCACAAATCTAGTCGTTATACCGCCGCTCCGTCGAAAACACTCTCTGAGAAAAAGCGCAATTTAATGATATTAAAAAACAACAAGAGGAACTTGAGAGGCAGGCAAAGGTATCATTAAGACTGAAAGAGCAGCAAAACAAGATGAAACAATGTGTTTTAGAACAACAAAGCAGTTTAGAGTTGGAAGAATTGGCTGCAGAACACAGGAAAAAACTGGCAGAAATTGAGTTGAAAGGGCTTGAGTTAGAAGATGAATTGTCGGAAATCAGCGAGAATGCTGAGGAAAGTAGTTTAACTCGAATCTCTCCACAAGTAACAATAGACGAAAACGATCGTACGCGTCACTGGGTCGAGTCTGTCGACCACAATCAGCCTGATGCTGTTGTAGTTCCCAATCAAGAGCAGCACGTTCGTTCGACAGCTCCTGAGGAAACTTATCCTGCGTCAACAAAGTACATGGTCTCATGAAATTTTATAGGAGTGAATAATGGCCAGGCAGCTTCTAGTGATCCGGGATTGTTTTACAGTAACCAAATTCACGGACAACAACATAATTTGTCGAATTTGGTCCGATCTCAGGTTCCCGTTAACAATCCAGTAGGGTTACAGCAGGTCATACAAATTGTTTCTAATAATTTGCCTCAGCAAACTTTTTTGTCCACTCGTCCAGTGCTAGGTAATCCAAACACAGGGTCAGTAGTCCCGGTAAATTCTGAAAATTATTTTGCTCCGACAACATCTGCAGAAGTTCCTTTTGGTGTAGCACCGTTCGTTCCTGCATCAACAGCAATTAATCAGGTGTCTTTAAGTCATCAAACTACAGGATCAGTCGTAGCTGGCTACCAAGCACCTGTAATCCTATCACAACATACGGGTGTTCCCGTTAGTAGTTATAACTTCTCAAGTGAAGACTATAGTACCTATAGTTTTTTGTGTAGACCAGCTATTGCTGCCCCTTTAATGTCAGCTCAACAACACTACGTTCCTTCGACAACTGTTTTTTCCGCATTAACTCCGATTGTTCCTACGAATAATTTTGTTCCTTATACAAGTGGAGGGACTGTGTTCTTTGCACAAGACTGAAATTTCTTCATATGGTAATCAACCGTTCGTTCCTGATTGTCACGGTATTTCTTCGAGTTACACAGAGCCAACTCGCGGTGATTTACCTGGTGCAGACGTCGAGCGTCCACTTTCGACCCGAGAGTTGGTTAATATACTCATGCACAGCCGAAAAGATTATCTCCCTGAGTGGAAGCTGACCCAGTTCGATGGCAACCCACTTAATTGGCATGAGTGATTTGAGCAGTTCATATCGACGGTCGATTCAGCCATACTCAGTGACGATGAAAAGCTTACCTATCTGAAAACGCTCGTAGTGGTTAAAGCAAAATCCGCTATCGCTGAGTATAGCTATAGCGGAGTGCTATATAAAGACGCATTAGCAACTCTTCAAAGAAAGTTCGGGCAGCCGCATGCTGTAGTAGGGGCTCATCTAGATAAATTGAGTAATTTGCCGCCGCTGAAATTACATAACTCGGAAAACGTAATTGGCTTTTCCTCTACAATTTCTGGACTTGCTGCCGTATTCAAGTCTCTATCTTTTAACGATGACCTGAAAAGTGTTAACTTACCGAATCAGGCTGTGAGTAAGCTTCCCCCGAACCTTAAGGAGGCATGGTCGATGCAAACCGTAAGACGCCAGTGGCATCGACCAACTCTGCTAGATTTCAACGAATGGCTTAAAGAAAAGGCTGAGGGTCATGAGAGGCTAGAAAAAATTAATTCTAAGGTTAAGTCTGAATAACCAGTGAAGCAAAAAGTAGGTACGAAAGTGTTTGCTAGTAATGCAAAGGTGAGTGATAAGACTAAGGAAAAACCAAAGTTCCCTCCATGTTCTGTATGTAAAGGTCATAACGCTCTTTGGAATTGCGCCGTATTCAAAGAGAAAAACGCTACTCAGCGAGCGAAACATGTAGCCGAACAAAAACTTTGCTTTTCGTATTTACAGAGCAATCACAGTTTTCGCAATTGTAGCAAGGCCAGAAAGTGCCCCAAGTCAGATTATGAAAGCACGCACAACGTGCTCTTACACGGAGCTGAGAAAATGTTTCCTGCTAAGAATACCAAAAATACCCCGGCGTCAGGTAACACAAACACTAAACATGTATCGAATAACGCTGCCGTCGGCGATATTCATAGCCAGGAGTCAATTAAATGCCTTCTACCAGTTGCATCACTCGCCGTCTCTTCGGATGCGACGATTACTAATGCCCTAGCTCTTTGCGATAGCGTTCGACGCACTCATGGGTATCCGCCGATGTCGTAAAACGTCTCCATTTGTTTGGAACTCCCGTTAACCTCACCATAAAAGGATTAAATTCATCAAGTAAGTTTACAAGTTTCCGCCGAAACGAATAATAGTGATTTTTCGTTTTCTTTTCGAGCTTATGTTAAGGATCATATTCGCATTGGATAGGATAGCATAAGTATTCCTGAATTACAGGAAAAAAAGCCGCAGTTGGCTCCGATAAAACCTATGCATTATAAGTATGAGGAAGTCGAAATAATAATTGGACAGGATTTCTACCATGCCATAAGACCCGTTTAGTACCTTCTGGGGGAGGACTCTATTTCACCGTGCGCCGTACGCCTTCCGATATGTTGGGTTTTGAGTGGTCCATTACCGCCGTCCTTTAATTCGAACTCGTCTTGCTTTAAGTGTGTGTTGTCGAAGACATGTCTCTTGCGGACCAAATTAAAACATGGTATGAGTTGGAGTCATATGGAGCCTTCAAGCAGGTAGATGCCCGTTCCGCCGCTGACAACCGCGCTTTGTCCCTTTTGAAAAATGACACCTTTCACGATGGTGAGAGGTACATTGTACCAATGCTTTGGAACGATAAGGAAATTACTTTACCGAATAACTATTTTTCCTCCTTAATTCAATTAAAGTATTTGGAAAGGAGGCTAGATAAGGATCCGTCGCTCCGTGAAAAATACGCCGAAACAATTAGAGAAGATATACAAAAAGGATATGTCATAACCGTTAAGGCACACGATCCCAAATCACGCGCCCATCGTGATTGGTATCTCCCGCATCACCCGGTGTTGAACCCGAATAAACCCGGTAAGGTGCGCCGAGTCCTCAATGGGGCATCGAAGTGTCATGGCGCTTCCTTGAACAAATCTCTGTTGGTTGGCCCGGACCTCCTTCAAAACCTCATTTTTGTACTTTTAAGATTCCGTCAGCATAAATACGCCGTTTCAGCTGACATTGAAGGGACGTTTTTACATGTTGGAGTCCGTGAAGAAGATCAACCTTCTCTTCGTTTTTTGTGGCGGGAGGACCCCACATCATGTGTGGTAGTTCACCAATATACGCGTCACATTTTTGGTGCTCGTGACTCGCCGACTAGTGCGAATTTTTCTTTGCAGAAGACTGCATCAGATAATCGAGCTGAGTACCCCGAAGCTGCTTCTGCTGTTGTCCGGAAACTTTATATGGATGATTATCTGGATTTTTTTCAAAACAAGGATGACGCCTTGAAATTAAGTAGGGATTTAATCTCGTTGCTTAAACTAGGTGGGTTTCGTTTGACAAAATTTGTCAGCAACGTGCCCGACGTAACAACCGCTCTTGATCCTGACAACCGGGAGTCCAATTCGTCTGTTAAAGATATTTGTGCGAGTCCAGACCAGTCGTCGCATGTTCTCGGTCTGAAGTGGGATCAGGTAAAAGATACCTTAGTCGTTAGTAGAGGGGTTGATCGTCCACTAGACAAAGCAATCACTCAGCGTACCGTGTTGAGTTTTGTTTCTTCTGTTTTTGATCCAATTGGGTTAGTGGCTCCGTATACCGTGAAGGCTCGCCTTCTATTAAAAGATATCTGGCGAATCAGTGGTCCAAAATGGGACGATGATCTGCCACAGGAAATCAAAAAGCAACTCCTTGAGTGGCATTCACGTCTTCATTTGTTAGGTTCTCTGACAATACCTCGCAGCTATTTCACTGAACCTTTCGACCGAATAGAACTTCACATGTTCGGTGATAGTTCGCAGGATGTTTTCTGTGCCGTCGCTTTCCTTCGTGCGACTTGCTAGCTCCCATCAAACCGAATTAGCCTTTGTGTTTAGGAATGCCCGCGTCGCGCCTATGAAAGCGCTTTCTATTCCAAAGTTAGAGCTTCAAGCGGCTCTTCTTGCAACCCGCTTGAAAGAAGAAATTTTGAAAGGTCTTACTTTCAAAGTTACGGATATTTTCATGTGGACAGATAGTACCATTGTTCTTCAGTGGCTTCACTCTTGTAGTAAACTACCCGTTTTTGTTTGTAATCGCACTGGTGAGATTCTGGAGTCTACCAACACTGATCAGTGGCATCACATACTTAGCGGTGATAACCCAGCTGATACCGGTACACGAGGGATTCTTCGGAAGCCCTCAAGGAAAGCAGCTGGGTTAATGGCCCTAGTATATTGAGAACAACTGATTGGCCGCTCAAGACCGATACAAGGGTTATTGATAAAATAAGACTCAAAGGACCATCATGTGATATCGACATTTGTCTGGAAAATTCGTCAAAAATCGTCGTCGATGTTTTGACAGAAAAAAATTTTCCCCTCTGAAAATGGGAGAGATTCAATTTAATTGTAAAATACAAACGCACAGTAGCATTTTTGTTAAGATGGCTGCCATCACATGAACATTTCCGGTCGAGTATATTAGAAATTACAGACCCGTCTGAAATGGATATTGCTGAACAGAAGCTCATTCATCTGTCCCAGGGTGAGATATTCCCTAGTGAGCTAAAACTACTAATAGCCGGTAAAGTTATCACGAGGAAAAGTCGGATCGTCAAGTATTCGCCATTCATTGGACCAGCTGGCAACCTTCGCTCGACTGGGCGCATCAGCCGCTTGGTTAACTCCGATTTCGATAGCAAGCATCCGATTATACTTGATGCACGTCACGCGGTTGTTCGGTTATTGGTTCAACACTTCAGCACTTTAGGAATTTCCATCAAGGCTTGGATTACATGCGTGCGGTGGTGAATTTGAAGTACGTTGTGTTAAATTTGCGATGGTTGCTGCGAAACATTGAAAATACTTGCGTTGTGTGCCGAAAACGCAATGCGCAAACCGTAACTCATATGATGGCTGACCTGCCCATTGAAAGGCTGGGTTACAAGCAACCTCCTTTATCTAACACAGGTGTTGACTACTTTGGGCCGTCTCTAGTTCCAATCCGGAGAAGTACGGAAAAGAGGTGGGGTTTTTTGTTCACCTGTCTCACCACTAGAGCGGTGCACATTAAAGTGGTCCCCTCGCTCGACACAAGCTCTTGTGTGATGGGCGTGGAGAGGTTTTTTGCACGTCGCGGTACTCCGACTACTATCATGTCCGACAACGGCACGAACTTTGTTGGCGCTCAGAAAGAGCTCTTAGCTTGCGTTGAGAGTTAGTACAAGCTCGCACCCGCTGTTTTTGTTCAGAAAGGGATCAAGTGGAAATTCAATCCACCCAGCGCACCGCACCATGGTGGCTCCTGGGAGCGATTAGTTCGGAGTGTCAAGCGCGTTTTGTATGACATATTTGGCAACAGAAGAGTAACTGAGGAGGTGCTAAGAACCACGCTGTGCCTTTTTGAGTAATCACTCTACGCTAGACCGTTAACCGCCGTTACTTCCGATCCGCTAGATTTAGAGGCGTTGACCCCGAATCATTTTATCCTTGTTCAACACGCAGCGAATTTTCCGTCGCTAAGTTTCGAAGAAAACTTCGACCATAAGAAGCAGTTCGCCAGAGCGCAATCATACGCTAAGGCAATATGGACACGGTGGATGCGGGAATACGTTCCTTCCCTCAATAGGAGGGCAAAGTGGCATAACCAGTCAGACGTTAAGTTGAAAGCCGACGACTTGTTTTGGGTCATAGAGCCTGACACTCCACGTGGACATTATCCACTCGCACGTATCCTAAAACTGCACTATGGCAAGGACGGATGCGCGAGATCCGCCGACATAAAGACCGTTACGAGCGAACTGACCCGATGTTACCGATGTTAACAATAAAAAAGTTTGTTAAAAATATTGTTATTTTCCCGTTAAAATACTCGTTATAATTCAAGTGTTTGAAAACAGATTTTATCACGAAGTGTGGAGATTGCGCACAACTTAGTTACTTCATTTTGTATTGCTTCAAGGGTTCATGGGCAAGAAACGATTGAAAAGTTAAGGTAATTTGTAATGCAAGGTTTCAAAAAATGTAAAACATGTTTGCTAATTTTTTTATGACAACAATAATTGTAGTTGTGTTATATTTTAGCTCAATGGTCGTCTATTCTTTTTTTTTAGATTTGTGGCCACTCGATGAACCTTCAAAACGTATTTCATACTAGTGGTTGGGTTTTTTGACTGTTTTTCTGAATTTGTTTTTGTTTTTCCATGACATGAAAAAAACAATTTATTCGTTTATTTCCCTCTCATTATCTACTCGCTAGCTGCGTTTGCGTTTTATTGCATAAAAGGCAAAGCTTCGCATCGCCTATGTGTCATTTTCCTGATTCATGTAACATCTTTGCATGTTGATTTCAGTTGTGGCTATATGAATTTCCACTGAAACGAGAAGAAAATTGTTAGAGCTAAATAAAAATGTAAATTACCCCAGCTTTATGGTCTGAAATGTAGATATCATTTATGAAGTTGTAGGAGCCGTATATCCAGTAAACTGCCACTAAATTGATGAGCTGTACGATATACGGGACACTTAATGAAATCTGATACGGAGCTGTAATAGTCATGATATTGGAAATGTAAGCTTCACTTTCTGTGAAATCATAATAGTACTCGAGACTCAAAAGCATGAATCCAAAAGTCACGATAGCCAAAAGATAAGACGTTGAGCGCCACGTCATAAATCTACTCCAACAGCGAAACGCCATGCAGTGAAGCTGAAATGTACAAATTTGTCCGTATTAAGGCAAAAGTTTTTCAATTCCAAAAGAAAAACTCAAGAAAACTGTTGAATTTTTTTGAACAGTTAAAAATTCCAATAAAAACAGGCCACCTAAACTCTATAGGAACTATGCATTGTTTGCAATTTTATCTTTAAACTTATTGTTTAAACTTTAGTAATTAATGGAATACTTGTGCTCTGGGTGTTTTTTTTCTTCAGACAAATTTCGACTGTCTAACTAGCCATTTTTGACGGATTTTTTAAAAATCATTCAAAAGTTTTTGTTGTCCTGAGCTTAAATTTGAAAAGATATTTCACCTTTGATCATTTTTTGTAAAGTTATGGGGGTTGAAATATTGCCATTTTGGGCACAATTGGACAGTTAACACGCGATATATTTCGCGCTATTAACGCGTAAACGGAGATTTAATCCGTCTTAGAAACTGTTCCAAATGGGTTGGAGGAAGCTTGTTTGCCGAAATTGATTTGTTATTTTTTTAAATTTCTTAGTAAGTTTTTTCAGTTTATTACTGCTCCATAGACCTTAAAACATACAAGATTTCAGAAACATTCAGAATTTTGCCCTCAAACGATCAGTCTTGTTCTATAGAGACAACAGAATCAATAGATTTTTTTTATTCTACTGGGAAATGAAAAAAAAAATCCATTTTTGAAAAAAGGAAGTCATTTGTGTTTTTCGTGACATTTACTCTTTTGTATTCTAAGAAAAATTCACACTTTTGCTTCTGTGACATTTACACTTCTGCTTTCAAAGAGAAACAATAGGTGACCTTCAAGCTCTTTGATTTTCTAGAACCAATTATTATTGACAAGTTTTTAATAAAGTTAACCCAATAAGTAACTTTTTTATTCCGCCGGTTTCTAGTTTTTTAAATTGCACATTAGTAACTAGAAGTTGATCATGTCTTTTGTGAACTTTACAATTTCGCTGTTCGATAGAGAAGTTTAACAAGACTGCTCGTATCAAAGAGAAACCCTCAATGTTGCGACTGCGTTTAAGGTCTATGGAGCAGTAAGAGCAAGAAAAAATAAAATGTAATAAAACTAAAACAAAACGATTTTTTTTTGTGAAAATCATCCTTCCACACGCCATATAAAATACAAAGTGATAGGTTTTGCTAGTAACTAATTATCTCTGGTAATAAGCTTCTGTAAACCAATTTGGAACAATTTTTATGACGGATTACATGTCTGCTTACGCGTTACTAGCGCGAAATATGTCGCGTGTTACTTGTCCCAACTTGGCCTAAGTGGCAATTTTTAAAAACCATAGTTGTACAAAAAACGATCATAGGTAGAATATTTTTTCTAATTTAAGCGCACAAAAAACAATACTTTTTGTATGATATAGAAAAATCCGTCAAAAAGGGCTAGAAAAAAGTCAACTTTTGTCTGAAGAAAAAAAAACCACCCAGTGCACAAATATTGCGTTAGTATCGTTACGAAAATTAGAACAACAAGGGAAATGAACTGAATTTAAGAAAACATCAAAATTCAAACCGCGAACAATCAAATGTGAGTGTGAACAATTTTAAGATTGTTTCAGACTTTTTTCTAAAATTTCCAGACTTTTTTTGAAACGCCTTGAAATAAATCAGTTGTATTTTCCAACAAAAATCAATTTGTCAAAATTGGACGACACGATGTTTTTAATTCACTCGAGGTAATAAATTTTGGTAAGCTTTAAGGCAAAAAATTTTGAATCAATCATTTTCCGTTTCTCAGAATTTTGAAAACTGATATTTCAGCCTTCTTTAGATGTGTCCCTTGAGTATGGCGAACCCTTCTGATTCCTGTTTACTTGCAATTCTGAGCCTTTTCGGGCTGCCCACAATTTTACGCTTTTTAAACTGCGGTTATGAGCCGGAAAAAAATTGACCATTCTTAGATTAGAACAAATAAAACATGAATTTGTTTTTTCACTTTATCCTTTATGTTGAAGTTAGATTATCATTCTCGCAACATGCGAAACAAACCTCAATTTATACAAAATTTGTTGGAAGCTTAACTTACCTGGATAACAAATACAGTTGCTAGCAGCTCGCCCAGTTTTGATGCCATAACAACTGAGTTGAAGATAAAGCTTAGAAATCGTCCCATTGATGCTTCAGAAAAACTAATATCGAACAGAAATTCCAGGTAATAACCCGATATGCCATTCAAGCCATTTGTTGGATTTTATTTCAAAAAAATCTTGTTTTTTACACATTCAACTCTTAAAACCACTCGATATATTTTTTTGTTAACATCTCAATTTTTCAGAGAGAGCCTAGAAAATCATATTGTTTGAAGCATACAATTGAGCAGCTCATTTTTTGTTATATCTGTCTAATTTTTCTGACCCTTGAAAATTAGGAGGAACTTGTTTTCAAGTTTAATTAAATATACTCGGCTGTGTTTTAGTTTTTTTGTTTTCCACCGAGTGATATGCCAAAATGAATCCGCTTCAGACTTCTCGAAAAATTTTGAAGACTTTCAAGAAAACTAAATTTTGATGCTCAATTAAATGCTTCCTTGGCAAGAAAAGTTTTCAAAAACATACAATAAATTATTTTGCAAAAAAAAAAGAGAAAAACTATCGACTTTTTTTGTTTATCATACATTCTTTGAAGACAAAAATTGTCGAATATGTCTAATTCACTAAGTTTCTACGCTTTTGTATAGTTCTTGAATCACACCACGCACTTAATCCGCGGACTCTATTTTGAAAAAAAACGGATAATTTTTTTAATTTTTAAAATTTGGTCGGAACATTCTGTGCTACTTGCACAGCAAAACGCTACCCGTGTATCGTATTCAATTACTCCTTCTGTAAGTGCAATAAGGATTAAGATTTGCGTCAAAAATCATTTTTGGTTAGTACCGTACACTTCTGTAATAAAATTCTGACATACCCGCACTAGATTCCATGAATAGAAGCAAATAAACTAGTTTCCTTCTAAGTTTTTAGGAAAGTAAAAAGTATCGATTTTAATCCAGTTCAATTCAATTATTTTGCTATTATTTATTAAAGCAACAAAATTCAATGCTTCTTCTGATTCTTCGCGTCTGTAAAAACGCTTGTTAAAGTCAATTTTATTCCATTTGCAGCTGTAGACACAGTAAAGCGTGCCGCAGATCAGAAAAACTAAATTGTATGATGCTTTGATACGGTTTAATGAGTAGGAATGAAATTTTTGTAGCTCCAATGTTTTCCCTACTGGATTCCCGATCATGGCCAATCTTAAGTTAATTTAAGAGGGACCATCAGCGGGGGTTCAGAAGGGAAAACAGTGTCTCGTGATTTGACAAGAGCCGCACTCCACGAATCTACAAAAAAAATCAGTGTAGTCTTTCAATCTTCGTCAGGAAAATTGAAGACTATTTTCACCTGAAGTTCCTCACGCTTTCATTCCAGAATAATATATTCATACATGTTGTGATGTTTTTATGTCGATCTTAAAGACCTTCGGTTTTGATTAAATACATGTCAACTCTGCATGGTACGACCATCGGTCGATCATAGTGTGTTGGTTCAATGTTAGTTTAAGAACGTTTCGAACTCACACTCTAGTTTATCTCTTTTTTTCTTTTAAGTAAATGTACATTATTTGTACTTATCTACATTGAGTATTGGAATATTTCATTATGGCGCAGTCAAATGAATCGAACGTGCGTGGAATCCCCTCCTTTTGGCTGAAACTTACTCTAGAGCCACCGCATTCCTGGACCCAATGGAGCGCCCAATTTCAGTTGGCGATAATTGCAAAAAAAATCTGGACATAGATAGTCTCAACGGACCGGAGGTACCGGAAACGCAAATTCCTATTCTGGAGCAAACCACAGGAAGCGAGTCGGACACAGACACAGCCAGTAGAGAGACGAGGAACAAGAACGCGATGAAACAATACGAAGCCGCCGAAGAAAACCTGATCAACGAAGAAAAAAAAATTCAATGGGATGAGACGGGCTGAAACCGACAAAAAAACTTGGCTCGATCTTGTTTTTGCCACTAGGGAGCCAAGGAAAAAGGGTCTTTGCTCAAAAAAATTCTCGGGTAAAGATTTTAACTATCTCATTCACGAGTTCTGGGCATTACTTGACACCGCATTCAATAAACCTCCTAACACAACGTTCGAGAGGTACAACTACTAAACCGTAAAACAGAAAGACCGGAAATCATACGAACAATTCTGGAGAGCATTGAAGGACTTAGCGAGTACGTTCAACATTAGGAAGAATGACGAAGCCGAATGGATAAGAGATATCTTCATTTGCAACATGAAGAATACTGAGACCCTAAGGAAACTTCTCTCTGCCACGATAAGCCCATCGGAAGCGCTCAACCAGGCCTTGATTGATGAAAAAGGCCGTTTTAACCACCAAAAGCTGACTAACATGGCGAGGTCCTCGACCAACGGGCCAACATTTTAATCTTTTAACTCACACAACCAAATCAAGAGAGAACCAAGTCTCAACATAGGAAGAAGTAATGCGTACATGAAATGTTGGAACCCATTTACGAAACGACATCTAAACTTATGCCCTGCGAAGGACAAAAAATATAAAAATTGTAACTACAAAGGACACTTCGCTAAACAATGTAAATCCCGTAACAATCGACTCACTGTAATAACTGTATCTGATAATTTTGTAAATACTGAACAAAGTTATCAGATACCGTTAATAATGGTACATACGTCCCGCCGGAAAGTTCGTGGAAAGAGAATTAAGAAAGGTGCGGAGTGATGAGCGCCTGGAACAAATGCGGACAGAGTGATGACGACGAATTTTTGGTATTGAGCGTAAGAACAATCTACGACAAAAAGGACTTGAAACCAAGAAACTTTTAAATATAGGATTGGATGGGAATGATAGTGAACTTGAACATTCCGGTAGACACAGCGAGTCCTGTTAGTTTTTTTAACAAAACGTGTTACACGAACTTAAACTAAGACATCCCAAACTTAAAATCTATCCAGTGGAGAAGAGAATTAGAGACATGTATTACGGCTTCACGGATGATACTATCAACATGCTAGAAAAGATCATTGTTAGGACATAATCCAACGGCTGGATTAGTGAAGAAACGCCGTTCTTTATCAATGGTGGCCACGAACGCCATATTCTGGGAATGATAACTTACCAAAGATAGGCACCGAAACGAAGCAGAAGAAATGCCCCCAACCGATTAGCTCAGTCAGTCAACCACCATTCGAGAGCAATTAGGTTAAACGATACTCACAAACTGATAAATTTTTTATTAAGTTCATAGAACTATTTTCTCGAGTGGGAAAGTCCCCAAAGATCGCAAGGTCACACACTTCCATTCCCCGTTTAAACCAATTAGCCAAAAGGGAGAAGAGTCCCCTTAAACTTACTCGCGGGAGTTAATGATGAACTAAAAAGAATGGAGACCGAGGGTCACCTTATAAAACGAGTTAAAAAGATTGTTTTATCAGCCCAATTGGTAAAACCAGGAAGAAAGACGGTTCGATTAATTTGGCATTAGATTCTAAATTGTCAAATGACAATATTTTTAAAAAAGAATACCAAATGTCAATTATTCATGAACTTATAGATAACATGGCCTTACAAATCTTAGAAAAACCCAATGGACAAGTTTGGTTTTGCAACTTGGAACTGAAAGATGCATATAGTCAACTAAAAATGTGCAAAAAACGAGAAAGCAAGCAACTTCAGAATTTAGGGCGGCGAAACAGCGGGAACATATCGGTTTTTCACTGGATTTTACGGACTGAGTGATATGCCCAACGAATTTCAACAACTGATATATAGACGACATACTGGTGGTATCGAAGGGGTCTCTGGAGAAACAGAAAGCAATAGTTAAGAAAATTCTATTAATTCTGGACAAGAATAATATGGCCGCGAAATGAGGGAAATAAGCATTATTCCAGTCAGAAGTAGAATGGCTAGGCTTTAAAATCTCGGGAGAGGGAGTACGACCTTTTGTCGGTAAAGCAGATGCCATCAAGAACCTGCCAATCCCCAAGAATATTTCGTAACTGCGACCCTTCTTTGCCTCGATAAATCAATATGTAAAACTTGTCCGAAATTTATCAACTTTAAGCTCTCCACTACGTCCCCTGTTAAACGAAAATTCAGTATATAAATGAGACATTAACCACTCCTTAGCATTTGAAAAGCTAAAAATAGAAACTGAAAATTTTACGGAAAACAGCCACTTCGATATAAAGAAAAACGAGATTAAAAACGGACGCCTCGAATAGCGGTCTGTCTAGCCGCAACTTTAGAACAATTCTAAGGGAGGCAGTGGAAATTGATTGCAATCACCTCAAGATTCTTAAACAGCCATGAAATGAACTATTGTACAAACAAACTGGAACTACTGGGACATTATACATAGACGATTGACCCCATTGGTAGACAGATTGTTATCTTTTAATTTAAAAGTCTCCCGTATACCGGGAAAAGATATGGACTTTACTAACCTTTTATCTAGATAACCTTCGGGCAAAGTCATTCCACCCTCTTACTACGATGAAGAAATTGTAGTCGTTTCAATAGACAAAATTAGAATATTTTATCCAATAGAGACCATTTTAACTCTGTAATTGTAAATTCTGTATATTCGCCCTTTGTAAATTTGTACTTTCCAATTTTCATGCAGAAATTCCATTTTTGATTGCTGTACTTTTTTTCGGCGCAGTTGGTAAAACTTTGTATTTACCTTGAAGGGGGAAATGGGTGTATATAAAATTAGTTTTAGTTAACTTGTAGTTTTAGTTTTTTTCCAAATGGGAATTGTTGTGATGCGTGTTATGTCTATTCTAATGACCTTCGGTTTTGATTAAAAACCTGTCAACTCTGCATGATACGACCATCGGTCGATCATAGTGTGTTGGTTCAGTTTTAGTTATAGAACATTTTAAATTCAAACTCTATTTTATCCCTTTTATTCTTTTAAGTAATTGTCCATTAGTTGTACATATCTACTTAGAGTATTAGAACAATTTTTAATTCAATTGTTTTCATTCGCTTGGAGGGCTGAAGTGTTGTCAATTGATTTGGCTTGTCATTAGGAAAGTTATATTAACCAATGGCGTTTGCAAGACCCATTCTCTTGCAGGATGCCACTCTTCCTTTTTAGTCTGAATTAAAATTTTATTACAAATGCATCCTTTCTTTAGTACAAAGGCATTCTATCGTTTGAGACGTAAAATTGTAGTCGATTTTCTTGGTGCATTTTTAAAGACATTTGCATTAATCCAAGGCATTTGCGAGCCCCAATCGTTCTCAGCTTGTCAATTTTTAACTTTTAGTTTGTAAAAAAATGTTATTTAAATGCATTTTCAGACTATAAAAAATATTTTATGCATTCAATCGCATGAGGTTTACAATGTTGTCAACTAATTTTGCGCATCGATAAGGAAGTTTTTATTAACCAATGAGGTTTGTGAGCTCCAATTGCCCTTATAATGACTGTTCTCCTTTGGTTCATACTAATTCGTCTGCGGTTTTTTGGACTTCTCACTGCAATAACTGGTCTGTCAACTACTCCCATTCTACCGGTGAAAGGTTCTGATATTGGAAGGTGTCCGGAACATCTTCTGGTTTCGTCTTCATATCTATTTCTTTAATTTTTGTGTAGTTTTTTTCGCTGTATTCGTTGGTGTGGAACTGCTTATTCCTTCTTTTTGGGTCCAAAGTTTTATCCAGCGATACTGACTTCTGTTGATTGTCAACTACTGCCTTTGTGTATTTTGTTGTTACGTCTCTTTTGCTGCTTGTGTAGCTTTGTTTGTTTTTTGTCCGGTTTCTGTAGCTTCAGCAATTCCTTTGTTTTAAGTAGTATGTGTTTTAAGTAGTGCACTAGAATGGGAGGTTGTCATACATCAATGACCATTAGGTATAGATCATAACGGCCACCATGTATTATATGAAAACCAGTAATCCTCTTGTTTTACACGACAAACAATAGTCCTTATGTATTAAGTGGTGGTCTGCAAAATTTTTCTTTGAATGTTTCAAATTCTTTTTTGAGTTTTTTTTTCCAGCTACACCTATTCTTTTATCCAGCTACACCTATGTAAAACTAATAGTTTTTGTGCATAACTAATCATCTTTATATATAACTAATGGTCCCTATGTATTTTAATTAATGATCTTTATGTATAACTGTAAATCTCTGTGTAGAACTAATGATCCATATGTATAACTATTAACACTATGCATGACTAATTACCCTTATATAAAACTAATTCTCCTTATGTGACATTCACCAACACAATGCTTAGTTAATTACCCCTGTAAATAACTAATTCGCCCTATGAAACACTAATGATCCATGTGTATCACTGATTCATCTTTATAACTAATAATCGCATATGTATAAGTAATAATCTTAGGTACAAATAAAGTTGCCTAGGTATTACTAGAGAATTCAATATATAACTAATGGGACATTTGCATGACAAATGATCTTTGTGGTGGCTAATGATATCTGAAAATAACTTATGGTCTGTATGTATTGTTAATGATCCCTATGTAAAACCTAAAATCCCTATGCTTACCTAATTACACATATATTCAACCTATTCTCTTAACGTAGCACTAAGGATCAAAATGTATCACTAATGATTCCTATAAATAAATTATAGTCCCTAAGTATAACTTTTATCTCTATAAATAATTAATGATCGCTATGTCGAACTATTGATCCCTCTTATAACAAATGATATCTAAACAAAGAAAATGACCCCAAGTTTACAAAACGTTTAAATTGCTTAAGATAAAATCAAATTCGATCGAATGCACTGGATGAATGATTGATCCGAGCGATGAACGAACGGAGTCATGGATGGATTCATGGATAATTGGCCTAATGATTAGTTTAATCGACGGAGCACTGAATAGACAGATGGACGATAGATGGCTAGCTCGATTGCTGGTTGGATGACTTGATGATCAATTGGGCAGTGGGTTGGATAGAAATTTGGATGATTCGCTGGAAAAAAAAGATGGCTGGACGATCGAGTAATCGAAGGATGCATAGCTGGATATACTGCTGACTGATGTTTTGTACGATTTGTGTCTCGATAAAGGAATGAATTGATCAGTTGATGGCTGGATGGACGGACTATGAACAGCTTGATGAATGTATGGATGTTTGCACAGATGACTGACTATACGGATGGATGTTTGGAAGACAGGATAGATGTTTGAATAGATGATGGTATGGATGAATATTTTGATTGATGAATCGTCTGATGGATGGATGGCTAACTGGATGGATGGCTTGGTGCATATCTAATATTTTTCTCACTCCTATAAATGATGTTTTATGCTTGTAGAGCAAATGATAAAAATCTGGCTGCTCCAGTTTACACACATCAAGATTAAATGCAGGCGAATTGCAGAAGTCACCCTAATTTATCTAAGTGAACTTTTTGGGTGATCAAAACTGTTAAGAAAAGCAATTTGTTTGATTATCTAAGTAATTCATTACTTTTAATTCATTCGCATAGAAGAGGACACTTCAAAGGAGAGAAAAGTGTCTTCCTTTTTTAATTTTTGGCTACCATTTTCAGAAAATTAAATTGAAACTAAGATTTTATTATGAATTTTGCATCAGAGTTTCCAGTTACGAAGGATAAAAAGATTGAATAGAACATGTTTTAGGCACAAATACGTCTAATTACCCGCCTTTGTGTGAAGCAAACTAATTGATGTAATGGAGCATGTGTTCCACTACTCTCTTAAGTTGTCCTTTTTTAGATCACTGAATGCGGAAAAATCGACACGAATCATCGACACGAATCATCTCAGTGTTCCAGTACAACATGACTTTCTTTCGAAATTCGGCGCAACATGATTAGACGTTTCTCATCGTACTCATTTTTAATTTTACACGTTAGTTGATCCCTGTTGACAGTTTTCGGAAAGAAAGTCTATTGCTTTTCTCTTCCTCATCAAAAAACCCCAGAAGTCGAAATCATCCACAGCAAAGTTAGGTTGAATATATTTTTTCGAGTTTTCATTAAGCTGCTTTTTGATTCGATCTGTTGCTTGTGTTGGTTGTTCAGTTTTAGGACCATAACTGTTGTTAGCGTTAGTCTTACTAGCGGAAAAAACTTGATGGACGTGGAATGCTTTTTTACAATTTTGTTTTGAACAGTCTAAATTTGCGGTTCCACTGTCATCAGCAAATGAAGTCAATTTTTCGGAAAGTCATAAAGTTTTCGATCAAGGGTAAAATTAGCGCCTGAAAGACGGGAACATTCTTCTTGTGTTGTCATAAATTCTTTATTGAGCTTACTTCTCTATAAGAAAGATCAATTTGTAGATAAATTTTGCTCTAGTGGAATTATGCGTAAAGTCTTTTAGGTTGGTTTTTCTTTTCAACCATCCAAAGATTTCAGTATTTTTTTGAAGAAAACAGGGATTTTTCTATGTGAAATTTAAGTCCACTTTAAAACTCTAGAAGCTGAAAAAGCAAAAGCATAATTTTTTTCTCTTTTTTGAATTACTACTCAACCCTGTGCAGGATTAATTGAGGATAACTTGTGGTTATTCGTGTCCTTTATAGATGATATATTTCGTAATCTCTTCAACTCCTACCTTGTTAGTACTGCTTGTTTGAAAAGTCAAAAAGTTTCTTCATAAAGTCACGAATGCAGAGCATATGGAAAGCCACCACAAATTGTATGAGGAAATTTAATCATGTGCAGATTTTAACATACAGTTAAGAAGTCGAACTCATTATTTTTCCTACTTGCACTCTGATTGCTATCAAGCAGCAGGAGAATTTTCTAGTCCGAGACTTTTTCAAGTCATATAAAATAATTGAGGTAAGAGGACGAGCTTGGGAAAACAACGCAGGATTGGTTCTAGTTTGCAAAGATATATAAAACGAATAAGAAGTTTTTTTAACGCAGGCAGAAATCATCTCTTATCAAGAAATTAAAGTGTACATATGCTGGAAAAAAGAAAAAATTTTGTTTTCTGAAAGAGTATTTTTGCTTTTCTAATTATTCAGATGGAAGTTTTTTAATATCTTCAATGTTTTAAAATAAACATGCAATTAAATTTTCACAATTTTCATCTGATGTATCTATTTTTACTAAATAATTAAAGGTGTTTGCTCACTGTTTTTATAACTAAAAAACTCTATACCTTCACTGATATACACAACTAATAACGCTAATTTCGTCATGAACGAAAAAAAAATAGATTTTTGGTGAAACTTTTCTCTTCCTATGTTTATACTTTTTAAAAAGCTCAAGTTTTTCATAACATAGTTGAAACTATCTGATATCCCAAAAGTTTATTGCAAGCTTCATGTTGAAGTTTGTATTTCAAAGACCCGAAATTAAAGTTTTCCGATTTTGTTTCAGTAGATAAATGATAGTGTCTGATCACTGTTCTTGAAAAAAAAAACTTGTGTTTTATTTTAAATAAATGATATACAAATTGATATATAAAGACATATAAAATGAATCAGAAATTTTTTTAACGCAGGAAGAAATCATCTGGGGTCAAGACATTAAAGAGTATATATGACGAAAAAAGAGAAAAAAAAATGTTTTCTGAAAGAGCATATTTGTTTTTCTAATTATTCAGTTGAAAATTTTTTAAGGTCTTCTAGGTTTTAAAATAAACATGCATTTAAGTTTTCATTATTTTGATCTGATGTTTCTATTTCTACTAATTTTCTGAAAATGTTTGCTCAGTGTTCTTATACCTATAAAATTCTATACCTTCACTGTTTTACAAAACTAATAACCTTAATTTCATCATGAACAAAAAAAATGGATTTTTGGTGAAATTTTTCTATTCCTATGTTTATACTTTTTAGAAACCTTAAGTTTTTTATAAGATAACTTCAAACTATCTGATACCCTAATGAGATACTTCAAGTTAAATGTTTCTCGAAACTAAAATTTTCCGATTTTGTTTTGATAGATAGCTGATAGTGTCTGATCACTGTTCTTGAAAATAAAAATATGAGTTTTTTTTCAAATAAACTTTTTCATTGCAACGTTTTTGTTATTTGGAAAAAAACTTGAAGAAAAATTTCAATGAAACTTCATTTACCTTTGTTTAATTTTTTTTGGAATCCCGGCAAGTATTATAAGAAATATGCCTAAGCTGTCCGATGCGAAATCTAATCACTCCATTTTTCATGACGAAAAATCTTTTTTTACAATCTCAGAAAACCTTTACGCTAAAATGATTGATTATACTGTTGAGTGAAAAAATAATTATTGCATGAATAAAAGTAATATGAGTTGATTCCGAAAGAAAAAAGAAAATGTCACATAAATTGGCTATGTTCATGAGAATTTTGCTTTTAAATTGTGATTGTGGTGCTTTGAGTCCCATCTGTTGAACGATCCCCATTTAGGAGTCCCCTAAATTAAGTGTTTTTCTATTTGGTATGTGACATTGGAAAATAACTGAAATCGCTACGGAAAAACATCAATTACCCAGCTAGTTGACCAGTTTGATTGCATATATCTTGTATATGCATGTGTTTTTTTTGCCCTATAAAAATGCAAAAAAGTGAGTATAAAAATTTTCAAGTATCTCTATCAATGAAGGTGTTTGAATGTTTGCTATGACGTACGTCCATTTGTTTGCATGTTTATCTGTTTATGTGTATGTTACTTTGTGTTATGCATGTGAAAAGAGTACATGTATCCAATTTGTGTAGGTTTGTCTGTTTAGATGAACAAGGATTCAACGTGTATGCCTGTACGCCTGTATGTCTTGCTTTACGGTTGTGTTTGATTTATAGATAAGTGTCTCTATAAATTATGTAAATTTTCTAGACGATTTACTGTTTTTATGCGGTACGTATCAATTGAAAAATAGGTTTTTTTTTCAAGTGTTTCAAAGCATATTGAGTTGTGTAACTATGACTGGAATTAAAACCAAAGCTAAAAATCTAGGTTATTTTGGTAGAATTTCACATATAGTATAGATAATCTATAAATGTTTCTGTGTGCCTGTCTATGTGATATTTGTTGTTTTGTTGTTCATGTCTAAGTGATGCCTCGATGTTTGTATAAATGGGACTTATTGAAGAATTGTACGGACATATGGATGAAAAGATGATGCATGTGCTCTCCAAAACATTGTGTATTTTATGTTTCTATGGTAAATTATACGTTTAGCTATTCAATTATGTGTCTGATGAGCCAAAACATTTAACTAATAACTAACATAAAAATATTTAAATGGTTTTGAATTGTCTGAAAGATGCAAACTTATTACTTTGAAAACGGTATGAGTACCAAAAAATTCCAGATATTTGTGTGTTGGTTGACGTTTTTACACTTTCAACCTTCAATACTTCCCATCTACATGCTAGTCAAGCGGAAAATGTGATAAGCTAAGGTTTTTTTGCGAATGGAACTTTTAAATATTTGAAAGTAACCATTTTTTTGAAGTATTTTCACAAAGCTGAGTTCCCAAATTCCACACAAGGGTTCTGTTATTAAAACAGGAATTGATGCGAGTTGCACGACACAAAGATACGATTTGAATAAAAATCATAAAAAAACATGTAAAAAGAGTACATGTATCCAATTTGTGCAGGTTTGTCTGTTTAGATGAACAAGGATCCTACGTGTATGCCTGCACGCCTGTATGTCTGTTTGATTTATGGATGAGTGTCTCTATAATTTATGTAACTTTTGTAGACGATTTACTGTTTTTATGCGGTACGTATCAATTGAAAAATAGGGTTTTTTTCAAGTGTTTCAAAGCATATTGCGTTGTGTAACTATGACTGGAATTAAAACCAAAGCTAAAAATTTAGGTTATTTTGCCAGAATTTCACAAGATAGTATAGATAATCTATAATTGTTTCTGTGTGCCTGTCTATGTTGTATTTGTTGTTTTGTTGTTCATGTCTAAGAGATGCCTCGATGTTTGTATAAATGGGACTTATTGAAAAATTTTACGTACAAATGGATGAAAAGATGATTCATGTGCTCACCAAAACATTGTGTATTTTATGTTTCTATGGTAAATTGTACGCTTAGCTATTCAATTATGTGTCTGATGAGCCAAAATATTTAACTAATAATTAACATAAAAATTTTCAAATTGTTTTTGAATTGTCTGAAAGATGCAAACTTATTACTCTGGATAAAGTTTTGAGTACCAAAAAATTCCAGATACTTGTGTATTGGTTGACGTTTTTACACTTTCAACCTTTAATACTTCCCATCTACATGCTAGTCAAGCGGAAAATGTGATAAACTAAGGTTTTTTTTTTGCAAATGGAACTTTTAAGTATTTGAAAGTAACCATTTTTTTGAAGTATTTTCACAAAGCTGAGTTCCCAAATTCCACACAAGGGTTCTGTTAGTAAAACAGGAATTGATGCGAGTTGCACGACACAAAGATACGATTTGAATAAAAATCATAAAAAAACATGTAAAAAGAGTACATGTATCCAATTTGTGCAAGTTTGTCTGTTTAGATGAACAAGGATCCTACGTGTATGCCTGCACGCCTGTATGTCTGTTTGATTTATGGATGAGTGTCTCTATAATTTATGTAACTTTTGTAGACGATTTACTGTTTTTATGCGGTACGTATCAATTGAAAAATAGGGTTTTTTTTCAAGTGTTTCAAAGCATATTGCGTTGTGTAACTATGACTGCAATTAAAACCAAAGCTAAAAATTTAGGTTATTTTGCCAGAATTTCACAAGATAGTATAGATAATCTATAATTGTTTCTGTGTGCCTGTCTATGTTGTATTTGTTGTTTTGTTGTTCATGTCTAAGAGATGCCTCGATGTTTGTATAAATGGGACTTATTGAAAAATTTTACGTACAAATGGATGAAAAGATGATGCATGTGCTCACCAAAACATTGTGTATTTTATGTTTCTATGGTAAATTGTACGCTTAGCTATTCAATTATGTGTCTGATGAGCCAAAATATTTAACTAATAATTAACATAAAAATTTTCAAATTGTTTTTGAATTGTCTGAAAGATGCAAACTTATTACTCTGGATAAAGTTTTGAGTACCAAAAAATTCCAGATACTTGTGTATTGGTTGACGTTTTTACACTTTCAACCTTTAATACTTCCCATCTACATGCTAGTCAAGCGGAAAATGTGATAAACTAAGGTTTTTTTTTTGCAAATGGAACTTTTAAGTATTTGAAAGTAACCATTTTTTTGAAGTATTTTCACAAAGCTGAGTTCCCAAATTCCACACAAGGGTTCTGTTAGTAAAACAGGAATTGATGCGAGTTGCACGACACAAAGATACGATTTGAATAAAAATCATAAAAAAACATGTAAAAAGAGTACATGTATCCAATTTGTGCAGGTTTGTCTGTTTAGATGAACAAGGATCCTACGTGTATGCCTGCACGCCTGTATGTCTGTTTGATTTATGGATGAGTGTCTCTATAATTTATGTAACTTTTGTAGACGATTTACTGTTTTTATGCGGTATGTATCAATTGAAAAATAGGGTTTTTTTCAAGTGTTTCAAAGCATATTGCGTTGTGTAACTATGACTGGAATTAAAACCAAAGCTAAAAATTTAGGTTATTTTGCCAGAATTTCACAAGATAGTATAGATAATCTATAATTGTTTCTGTGTGCCTGTCTATGTTGTATTTGTTGTTTTGTTGTTCATGTCTAAGAGATGCCTCGATGTTTGTATAAATGGGACTTATTGAAAAATTTTACGTACAAATGGATGAAAAGATGATGCATGTGCTCACCAAAACATTGTGTATTTTATGTTTCTATGGTAAATTGTACGCTTAGCTATTCAATTATGTGTCTGATGAGCCAAAATATTCAACTAATAATTAACATAAAAATTTTCAAATTGTTTTTGAATTGTCTGAAAGATGCAAACTTATTACTCTGGATAAAGTTTTGAGTACCAAAAAATTCCAGATACTTGTGTATTGGTTGACGTTTTTACACTTTCAACCTTTAAGACTTCCCATCTACATGCTAGTCAAGCGGAAAATGTGATAAACTAAGGTTTTTTTTTTTGCAAATGGAACTTTTAAGTATTTGAAAGTAACCATTTTTTTGAAGTATTTTCACAAAGCTGAGTTCCCAAATTCCGCACAAGGGTTTTGTAAGTCAAATGAGAATTGATTCGAGTTGCAGGACACAAAGATATCATTTGAATAAAAATCATAAAAAATCATGTAAAAAGAGTACATGTATTCAATTTGTGCAGGTTTGTCTGTTTAGATGAACAAGGATCCTACGTGTATGCCTGCACGCCTGTATGTCTGTTTGATTTAAGGATGAGTGTCTCTATAATTTATGTAAATTTTCTAGTCAATTTACTGTTTTTATGCGGTACGTATTAATTGAAAAATAGAGTTTTTTTCAAGTGTTTCAAAGCATATTGAGTTGTGTAACTATGACTGGAATTAAAACCAAAGCAAAAAATTAGGTTATTTTGCTAGAATTTCACAAGATAGTATAGATAATCTATAAGTGTTTCTGTGTGCCTGTCTATGTGATATTTGTTGTTTTGTTGTTCATGTCTAAGTGATGCCTCGATGTTTGTATAAATGGGACTTATTGAAGAATTGTACGTACATATGGATGAAAATATGATGCATGTGCTCTCCAAAACATTGTGTATTTTATGTTTCTATGGTAAATTGTACGTTTAGCTATTCAATTATGTGTCTGATGAGCCAAAAAATTCAACTAATAACTAACATAAAAATATTCAAATTGTTTTTGAATTGTCTGAAAGATGTAAACTTATTACTCTGGAAAAGGTATGAGTACCAAAAAATTCCAGATACTTGTGTATTGGTTGACATTTTTACACTTTCAACCTTCAATACTTCCCATCTACATGCTAGTCAAGCAGAAAATGTGATAAACTAAGGTTTTTTTGCAAATGGAACTTTTAAATATTTGAAAGTAACCATTTTTTTGAAGTATTTTCACAAAGCTGAGTTCCCAAATTCCACACAAAGGTTTTGAAAGTAAAATAGGAATTGACTCGAGTTGCACGAGACAAAGATATCATTTGAATAAAAATCATAAAAACTTCTTGATATTTCAATCCCAATTGTATGTTTTACATGAAACCTGCTGTCAGTATTCCGAGAATAAAACATTTCTGGCTCCACAAAACATTGAGGAATGGCCTGTCGATTAAGCGGGAAGTAGCTAACCCGACGTTGCTCATCGCTACGCTCCGCGGCAACGCTTCCCGCAGATGTAACCAATGCTTTACAGTTTGAATCGTTTTAACATTGAAACTAATGGAGCAAACTGTATGCCAAATAGTTAATCGAGACAAATTAAGCAGTAAATTATCTATCTACTAATTTGATACTTTCTAATTCCTAAAAAAGCTTCAAATTTTTATGTAGTTTTCTTTTTAAACTATATCCCTTTGCTTAAGCAAAAAGGATTGAACCAATCCCTTTTGCTTAAAATAAACGCCATAATCTAGCCAAACTAAAATTCAAGCGAGGATGATTAGCTATTTCACATACAGTTTGCTCAACCAATTTTCAATGTTGAAACGTATAAAACACTAAAGCATTGACTACACCAGCGGTAGGCCTTCCCGCGTAGCGTAGCGACGAGCAACGTTGGGTTAGCTATTTACCGCTAAACCGACCGGCCATGCCTCAATGTTTTGTAGAGCTAGAAAAATATGTTTTCTCGGAATACTGACTGCAGGTTTCATGTGAAACAACAAATTGGGATTTTAAAAATTTTAAAGTACTTTGTTTGATTTTATTCAGATGATCTCTTTGTGTCATGGAACTCAAAACAGTTTTTATTTTTTTTTACTACAAAGCATTTGTGTGAAAATTAGAAACTCAGCTTTGTGAAAGTGCTTAGCAAACTAATGGTTACTTTAAAATTTTTGTAAGTTCTATTTGCCAAAGACTACCTCAGTTTATCAAATTTTTTTCTTAACTAGCTTGTAGATGGGAAGTATGGAAGATTGAAAGTGGAATGAGTTTAAAAATGTTTAACCTCTCAAAATTCCTCAACTAGATTATTTGTTGAGCGATTTGATTAGTAAATCGCTAAATAAACTAAAGACGTATAAAGAGAAGGATCTAAAACTTCAAAAACTGGAAATTGAATTCATTAAAACACACCATTTCCTCTTTTATCGAAAAAAAGCATTTTTTTTCAAATGTGATTTTTTTTGTACAAATAATTTGAAACTTGACCATTTTTGTTGATTTTCTTCAAGATTGTACGCTGGAATGCGTGTAACTTCATCGGAAGTAAAAAAAACAATCTATCTTGTGAATTAGTTGTAAGCAATCAAAGAGCCAACGTTTAGCTTGTAGTTTTCAGAATATATGACAGATCGGTGATAAGTGTTTCAGATCAAAAACTAAAAGTTTTCGGCCATGTTTTGTTGCTTTCATTGACTTTTCAATTAAACTCCCCAATGTGCGTATAGTGCAACGTATATGATGATTTAGCTTTGTTCATGCTTATATAATGGCTACCAACTTCTTAACGTACTCTTTTCTCCCATTTTAAATCAATTTGCTCTCACTTTTTTACATGCTGACTTACTGAGTAGATTTTCGAACAAACTTTTATCATTTTCTCTATTTTTAAAAATTATGAAAACAGATAAGGCACTTTAATGAGAAACGTGACGGCAACAGTAACAATTTGAAAATCAAGCAATTTAATCGTTAATTCACTTTATACAGTTTTCAATTTTTGTTACCTTTTCATTAGAACTCACTTCACTTCTTTTTGAAGGAAACTGTAGAAAAAAAAACTGTTGTAAGTCATTTAATAATTTCTTCAAAGTTTCGTTTGTCAAGACTATTATCTTTGTTCATTCCTCTTCTCTGCATTTCAAGTTATCTCAAGATTTTATATCTTAATAAAATTTGCACATCTCTGACTGTTAAGACCGCTAACTTTGATTTCAGATAAAAGAAATTGACCAAGAAATCAGTCTCAACAGTCAAAATTAAGAAAAATCTACTTATGGATTTATCTCATAACAATTTTTTCTTCTAACAGTTTCATTCGAGAAAAATTTCGTAGAAAAATTTCAAGATAACTTGAAATCCAGAAAAAGGAAACCTCTCAAATATCTTAAAATTTCTTGGGAAAAAAATTCAGCTTAATTAAACCTAATCAAACGGCTCAAAGATCCTGTATTTCTTAAATTATTGGGGAACATGTTCTTCAGAAAGTACAAGCGCTTGAAGCCTTTTTAAAACAGCTTATATTTCGTAGAGTAACCTAAAATTATTAAAAATGTCGCTAACTTTATAGTAAAAAAACATAAATTCGCTATATGTAACAGTATAACAAAAAGATAAAACTGAACAAAATGTGGTGTTAAAAATTTTTTTTTAACAAGCCATGACATCATTTCTTAAGGAAAAATTTCATTTCTTAAGATGGATTGAATTAAAAACAATATGTTTTTTAAATTGATGGGAAAAAATTCCGTATTTAGGTACAGTGCAGTAAACACTCTTCATTTATCTAAATCATGCGAGAAAATTTTCTTTGAAAATTTGAAACACAGGCAAAGATTTTGTCTCTTCAATTGTAAGCAAAAAATTTTGTAATTTTGAAAAAACCTGCAAAAAGCGAGAAAAAATAAAGTTAATGAAAAGAGCTTGTATGCAAATGTTTCCGAGACTTTTGAGTTTCGAAAGCGAAACGTTCTCGTTTTCACAAACAGTATTATAATTACATGCATAAAGACACGCAATTTCATTCGTAAAATCTGTTCAACTTGTTGTACCTAAACTGCATCTGTAGAAAAAAATTTTCAGACGTCTTAGCAAAAACAATATGGGGTTTAATTAGTTCTTTTCAACTAGTAATTATACGTTTGAATGTTTTTGTAAATGCATAAATAATACTAAATATTAATAAGTACACAAAAACAAACAGACCAAGATGATTACAAATAAACAAGGAAAACAAAAATATAGCGTAAAAACAAACGAAATAAACGTACAACACTCAAATACACAAAAACGCCACATGTAGGCGAAAGTAGAGCTGTAGTGCAAAAAATCTTGTGCGAAATTCTAAACTTTTTCAAACAAAAAGATAAACAATAAGATGAACTTGGGTTATAGTTATACTTCTAGCTGTTTTAAGCGTCTCAAAACGTTTCCGCTGAGCATGTACAAGAATACACTTTTATCAAAATTTACTTGAGATCACACATACAAAAAAAAACACTACAAAAAACTTCCATTTAGTTATGATCAAATACGTGAAAAAAGTCACATTTATATCTTATGTATCTGGTATGTGATGTACGTTAATAGTTTCTTGTGAGTAAACTAGATTCTTCTTGAAAAAACTAAATTGTTTTAGATAAATAGCCATACTTCTGATTAAATTCAAACGGATATACGTCATTGGTAAGCGCTTGACAAAAAACAAGTATAAAAAAAATTCTGAAAAAACATGAATCCATAACTACCCAAGCATATACGTACACTCGACCATACATACCTCGTCAACCCAAAAACTTTTCATAGTTTGTACACTTTTCAGAGTAATAATTTTGTATCGTTCATACAGTGCAAAAACAATTTCTACAAAATCGTCTTCAAAATTTACATAATTTATACAGACCTTTCTCCAAAATCAAACTCACAAACAGCTGTACAGACATACATACACCATACACGTGATACATGCATGCTTTTTTACATTCATAAAACATACATATGAACATACGCATAAACAGATATACATGCAATTAAATGGACGTACGTCATAGCAAACATTCAAGCAAATTACTTTGATAGGGATACTCAGAAAAAATTCATACTCGTCACTTTTTCGCCAAATCCGAGGGCAAAATATAACACAGAGAGATATGCAATCAAACTGATCAATTAGTTGGGTAATTTTTGTTTTTCCGTATCAATTTTAGTTCTTTTCCAAAAGCACAAACCAAATAGAAAAAGACTTAATTTATGGGCCTCATTTTTTGGGACCGTGCATTAGATGGGACTCAAAGCACCACAATTGTAAATCAAAAGCAAATTTCTCATGAACATAGCCAATTTTTTTTGAGACTTGGTGATGTCCGTTTTCTTTTTCTTTTCGAATCAAATCATACTGTTGTTTTTATCCATACAAAAAATTTTTGTTTCACACCAAATTATAATCAATCATTGTAGCTTAAATGATTGCTGAGATTTTTCAAAAGATTTTTCGTGAAACATGGAGTGATTAGATTTAGCATTGGACAGCTTAGGCATTTTTCTTATAATTTTAGCCGGGCTTCCAAAAAAAATGAACAAAAGTAATTGAAAGTTTCATTGATTTTTTTTGCGCTTTTTAATCTATCTAACATAAGGTGTTGTAATAAAATTTGTTTCTGACTTACAATACATATTTTTAATTGTAATAACAGTCATTAAAGACTATCAGTTATTGGAAATTTTCAGTTTCGATCCTGTGAAATTCAAATTTCTACATGTAACATGAAGTAACCATTTGGAGTATCAAACAGTTTGAGATGATCTATTAAACTACATAAAAAATTTTGAAAAGTTTAAACATAGGAAAAGGAAAGTTTCACTGAAAAATTGCTATTGTTTTATTCTCCTCGAAGATGAAATTAGTTGCATTAGTTTTTGTTTACCAATGAAAATTTACATTTCTTAGTTACAAGAAATACTTTCAATTAACTGGTAAAAATTAGAAACATCAGATCAAAAGAATGAAAATATAATTGCACGTTTATTTTAAAACAGAGAAAACATCGAAAAACTTCTAACTGAAAATTTAGAAAAACAAATATACCCTCAGACCAAAAAAATTCTTCTTCTATCCTGTATACACTTTGATGTTTTGACACCAGATGATTTCTTCCAGCTTCAAAAAAACCTGATTCGTTTTATATGTCTTTGCAAATTAGAACCAATCCTGCGCTTTTTTACTGAGCTCACCTACTTACCGCAACTATTTTAAATGATGTGAAAAATTCTCACACTAACAATATACTGCTGCTAAAGGATAGCAATCAGAGTGCAATTAGAAATTATCATGAATTGGATTTCTAAACGGTATGAATAAAGTCTGCACATGATTAAATTTCCTCATGCACTTGGTGGTGGCTTTTTCATATGCTTTGCCTTCGTCACTTTCTGCAGAAACCATTGTCTTTCACACCAAGCAGTTATAACAAGGTAGTAGGAGTTGAAGAGGTTCCAAAATATATCCCTTTAAAGGACATGAATAACCACAAGTTATCGTCAATAAATCCTGCACAGGGTTGAGTAGTAATTAAAAAAAGAGAAAACAATTATGTTTTCATTTTTGCTTTTTTCAGCTTCTAGAGTTTCTGAGTGGATTTAAATTTCACATGGAAAAATCGTTGTTTTTCAAAAACAGATGAATATCATCTAAAGTTTAAGAGAGAACCAACCTTAGAGACATAAAGCATAACTCCACTGGAACAAATTTTATCTAGAGTTTGATCATTGTTATGCAGGTCTAAGCTCAAATAAGAAAACATGACAACACGAAAACAAGGTTCCCGACTTTCAGGCACCAATTCAAGCTTGAGCGTTGAATGTTATGAATTTTTCAGAACACTGGCTTCATTTGCTGATGACAGTCGAACTGCAGATAAAGACTATTTAAAACAAAACTGTAAAATTTTACTCGACGTACTTCAAGTTTCTTCCGCTAGTGAAACTAGTGCTAGCAAAATTTCCCGTTCTGCAACTGAACAACCATCACAAGCAACCGATCATTTGAAAAAGGAGCTCAGACCACCTTCATTGAAAACTCGAAAAAGTATTCAATCTAACTTTGATGAGGATGAGTTTGACTTCTGGGATTTTTTCATGCGGAAAAGAAAAGCAAGGAACGATCGACCTTTTGCCCGACAACTGTCAACAGGGACCAACCAAAGTTTAAGAAACATCATTGCTATTCATTTTGCGCCAAATTTTGAAAAAAATCCATGTTGTATTTGAACACTGAGATGATTCGTGTCGATTACGGTGATCTAAAAAAGGACAACTTAAGAAAGTAGTGGAACACATGCTCGATTCCATCAACTGGTTTGCTTCACACAATGGCGGGAAATTAGACGTAGTTTAGCCTAAAACAGGTTCTATTTAATCGTTTTATCTTTCAAAAGTGGCAATCTGATGCAAAAGTCTTTAAAAAATGATAGTTTCATTTTAATTGTCTGGAAATGGTAGCCAAAAATTATAAAAGGGAGCCACTTTTCTGTTCTTCGAAATGTCCTCTTCTATGCGAGCAAATCAAATGTAATGTACTACCTAGATGATCGAACACGTTGCTTTTCTAAACAGTTTGGATCACTCAAAAAGTTTACTTAGATACATTAGGGTGACTCCTGCAATTCTCTTGTATTTCATCTTGATGTGTGCAAACTAGAGCAGCCAGATTTTTATATCTTGCTCTACTAGGATAAAGCATCATTTATAGGGGTGACAAAACATTAAACTATGCACCAATCCATGCATCCATATAGCCATCCATCCATCAGACGATTTATCAATTAAAATATTCATCGATACAGTCATCTATCCAAACATCCATCATGTCTTTCAAACATCCATCCGTATAGTCAGCCATCGGTCCAACCATTCATCCGTCAATCAAGCCATTCATAACCCGTCCATCCGGGCATCAATCAATCAAACGATTCCTTTATCTAGACACTCATCGTTAAATACATCAAAAGCAATATATCCAGCTATCCATCCTTCGATCAGTTCATTATCGGGCCATCTTAATTTACAGCGAGTCGTCCATATTTCTATCCAACCCTCTGCCCATTCGCGCATCAAGCAATCCAACCAGCAATCGAGCTAGCCATCTATCGTCCATCTGTCTATCCAGTGCTCCGTCGATTAAACTAATCATTAGGCCAATTATCCATGAATCCATCCATGACTCCGTTCGTTCATCGCTCGGATCAATCATTCATCCAGTGCATTCGATCGAATTTGATTTTAGCCTAAGCAATTTAATAGTTTTGTAAACTTGGGATCAATCGCTATATTTAGATGTCATTAATTATAAGAGGTATCATTAGTTTTACATAGGGATTATTAGTTATTTATAGGGAAAAATAGTTATACGTAGGGACTATAAGTTATGTATAGGAACCATTAGTAATACATTTAGATCATTAATTTATAACAGGGATTAAAAATTACACGTAGGGACTATAAGTTATATAATTGAATTATTAGCGATACATATGAATCTTTAGTGCTACATTGGTAGAATAAGTTATTTCATAGGTGTAATTAGGTGAGCATAGGGATTCTAAGTTATACATAGGGATCATTAATTATACATAGATAACATAAGTTGTTTTCAGAGATCATTAGCTACCACATATCTAATTTGTTATGTAAATGTATCATTGGTTATGAATCGAATTCACTAGTTTTACCTAGGGATCATAAGTTATACATATGGATTATTAGTTATATAGAAGAATCAGCAGCGATAGACATGAATCATTACCGTTACATAAGGCGAGTTAATTTATTACAGGGGTAATTAGCTAAGCATAGGGCTCATTACAGTTATATAAGGAGAATTAATTATACATAAAGGTAATTAGTCATGCATAATGATTAAGAGTTGTACATATGGATCATTAGTTATGCACAGATATCTATAGTTATACATGAGGATAATTAATTATAATATATAGGGACCATTAATTGTACATAAAGATGATTAGTTATGCACAGAGATCCTTAGTTATACATAGGTATAAGTGATGAACGTCTATTAAAAAAGCAGAAACGAAAAAAAGACTTAAACTAAAAAAGATTTAGAGAAAATTAAGAAAAAATGAAAAAAAAAGTTTAAAAAAAATTTTCGAAAAAAAGTTTTCTGGAAAATTTTTTGTGTGAAAAAAATTTTTTTCGGATAAAATTCTACATAGGGACCCTTGCAGACCACCACTTAATACATAAGGACTATTGGTTGTCGTGTAAAACATGAGGATTATTGGTTGTCATATAAAACATGGTGGCCGTTATGATCTATACCTAATGGTCATCAACGTATGACAAACCCCATTCTGGTGCACTATATGCATACTACTGTCTTAGATCCGATTGTTTTTGGGCCTTCCCACTTAGGTTTTGCCCGTTTAACGGCGAGGTTCAGACCACTCTCTGAGTTAGTTTCTTTGGATGTGACATAAGTCGGGCTGTCCAGGAACTTATCGACGCCTCTATCTGCTCGCTCCAACTCCTCCCGCTGCTGCCATTTCTTCTCATTGTCGTCCTCTAACTCTTTTTTTTTCACCTTCTTCCGACCTCAATGTTTTGAATCGCGAGTTTCCACAGTTGTTCCCCGACTGAATTCTTCTTGTTATAATTCATTTTTTTTCAAGTAATCATCCAATCAAAGGGATTGGTTGAAAAGTAAGGTTGATATGAAGAGTAAGTAATAGATTCATTGAAATTGATTGTTTGAAACAAATTCATTTCGAATTTTAGACATTGAATCAATTTCTGCTCCTTTAAGTGATTGTTCCGCTTCCTTACTTTAATATTTCTTTCATTTCAGCTCTTTGGAAGAGTATTTTCTTAATTGTTTTCTGTGAACTCTTCCTTCATCCACCCTGCATATCTCTTTTTCCATCTCATTTCTTCGACTCTTTTAAGTCCCTTCTTCGATCAAATTGAAAAACTGTTCAATGAAGTACAATCACAATCGTCGTCAGACTTTCCAATGTAGCGGCGTCAGACTTTCACAATTAATTTGCAAGATCAAACAGTTTGTTTGTACGAAGCGGGTACGATGTAGTTTACTAGCAGCTGTTCTCAAAAAACATATAAATCAAAATATTAGGTTGAACAATCATCTATCAGATGACCACAACATTGGGTTGAGAAAAGCGGTCAATTACAACTGTTCAAATTGCTTAGCCCAATTTATGAGATGCAATTCTGCTCTGTGACGGCATCTCTGAAAAATTCATTAAAAAAACTATGAAATATGCTTGCTGTCGTATAACTGTTCGGGAATGTAAACAAACATCAAGTCAAGCTCTTAAGAATCATCAAATTTTTGATTGCTTTGAGTCAACGCGATACAATCTAATACAGAGAGGCGGGTGGAAAATTGGTGACATGACAGTGTTTTATTTGGTTTCATGTAGTCAAAATATTCATATAGTCAAGTCGAATCGAGCAACAGAACGTGAGACAAAATTCTGTAAAAAGAAGCACAGTCAGTAGTCAAGCTTCATCAAAAAATGATTAATTAGTTAATCAATTAAGATATACTAGTGAATCGATCGTCTCCAAATTTTTTAACGAAGAGCCTTGTATCAAACAAGCCTGACTAATGAAGATAAATGACGCATTAAAACTCAAGAAACGCTTTTCCTAATGAATTTCATGTCTGCCTACAATGCTGATTAGTTTTTCACTTTCAGTCAAATTAAGTTTTTGTTCCGACTTTCGATAGGAAAGTAACGGAGTATTTGTGCTCGGGGTGGGGTTTTTTTTTCTTCAGACGAATTTCGACTTTTTAACTAGCCATTTTTGACGGAATTTTTTTACATCATTCGAAAGTTATTGTTCTCCTAAGCTCAAATTTGAAGCGGTATTTTACCTGTGAACATTTTTCGTAAAGTTACGGGAGTTTAAAGATTGCCATGAGGGCCAATTTGGGACAATTAACGCGCGATATATTAAAAGCGTATATATTTAAAGCGTAAGCGATATATATTTAAAGGGTAAGCGCAGATTTAGTCCGTCTTAGAAATCGTGCCAATTTGGTTGAAAGAAGCTTAATTGCCATAATTGATTTTTTACAAGGAGCGGAAATTATTCTTTTGTACTTTGTATGGCCTGTGGGTTATGATTTTCATAAATTTCAAATTTTAGAATTTTTTTTCATTTTGTTTTATTTAATTTAATTTTAATGTTATTACTGCTCCATAAACCTTAAAAGGCAGTCGGAACATTCAGGGCTTCGCCTCGATACGAGCAGTTTTGTTTGAAAATTTGCTAAAGTTTGTGATAGATCGAGTTCTTTACAATTTTGTCATGATTAAAAATTTCACCTCTCCGAATTTAGGTCACTTGTAAATAATCATTTCTTTGTTGACCTGTTTCAATTAATCTTAACTGTCTCAAATAGAAATGACCGCTGCATTTTGAGAAAGGTTTTTCTGTCTAGTTGTTCAATCAGTTAAGCATTCACAAGTAGAGGAAACAATTTACTACTAGCAACACTTAAGCTACGCTGCCAAAACTGCCAACATTGTTCTAGAAAAACTCTTCTCCAATACCAGCAATATTGTATGTAAAATTGATAGATCAATTGAACGAAAAAAATTATTTGGTAATTTAAGGAAAAAGATAGTAATCAGAGGAATGACTATCTAATAAAAATTCATTGCTCAGCCTTTTTACTGTTTTGATTTGTTTTATTTTTGGTCCAATATGGGTCATTCAATTTGCATTGTTTTATTTCGGTTTTAGGACAAAAATCTGAGGATCCAAGTTTTTCTAGACACAGGTGTCTAGTATTTTCAGGTGTATTGAGTACATCATCGGGAACAATGGGGCCTCAATTATATGCAAAGGAGTAAAATCGATTTTCAAAAATAGGCCGCTAATATTGACCCTTCAAACGGGTAGTCTTTTTTGGCCAAACTTAAACTAGGATCGTAGGCGGATCCCTTTTTGAAAATGTCCCCCTACGGTTCGCTGGCGGTTACGTGTTTTACTGATATAAAACCAACCCGAAGTTGAAACGTTCCGATATATGCAAGATAAGCATTTTCGGTTTATGGAGGTCAACCCGGGAAACAAGCGATTATATGAAAAATTACACACTGCATTATGTTTTTTCCGGTGCATGGAGACCGGAATAAGTGCTATTAATAGTAGTTACACAAAGCCAACAGATAGTTGGAAAAAAAGCCAAGGAACAGAAAGGAACGGAAAAGGACTTGATTTTCATATAAATAAAAAAATTAGGCCGCCTCAAAGCTCTCTGAGCTTCGACGGTAATTTAGAACTTTTTCGATAAAATTAAAACTGAGAAGACATGATCAAAAGAAGAAGTTTTTATGCCGTTGGGAAAACTGAAAATTAAACCGAAATTAGATATTGATCACGTTTTTTGTGACCTTTACACGTTTGAAATTCAAGAGTGGAGTTTGCTTTCCTTTTAACAAATTTAATTACCTGAACTTAAGATATCAAAAGTAAAACCGCGAATAATTAAACTTGAGGGCAAACAAACTCTTAGACTTTTCCTCAAAAAACGACCTATATATGGGTATTCACTACGTTAATCGACTCTTAATCGGCTCTTGTTGAAATATTTTTGGTCTCAATACACAGGAACAACCATACAGTAAAAATCAATTTTTTAAAACTTAATGAGCATTAAGTCGAACCGACTTAAAAATGGTTTAAATATATAAAACGTTTTCAATTGCGATAGCTTGTTTTTTGAAACTTTTTTTTTACTAGCAAAAAAGCTGAAATTTTCAAATTTTTCCTGGAGTTACCTACTTGAATTGTTTGTCGATAAGTATAAATTAATTATCACAATTTCATTTTATACAAAACGGTTTTCTTGAAATTAATCCAACCGTCGTCGTAAACTTCTTCGAAAAGTTCAGCTAAAACAACGAACTGTATTTAAAATTTACCGAACATTTATTCGTGTCACTTTTTGGTTTGTAATCCGCTGTTTTAGTTTGTAAGCCTAAAAGTTCCATCAGCTGCATAAATGTTTTTTGATTGAACCTTTCTGGAAATTTTTGAGACGAAAATGCTGAAAGTTTATTTTTGTCTGCGTCTTCATTTTTGCAAATATTTTGCATAAAACTATGTTTTTTTAAATAAATTATGGCGATCCAGCATATCAAAAATAAGCCAATTGAAACACCTTAATTTCTCCTCAAATATTCACATTCCACCCTCTGTTAGATTCTTTTCCTTAAGACGTTTCCGCGTAAAATTTGTTTAAAAAAAAACAGTTCGCATGCCCGCAAATTCCTCTTTTTCTTGAACAGTGCAGTTTTCTCTTCCAGGGCTCCATGCGGCTGGATTGCAATAGTAGAAAATTACTGAACTTCCAATGCCATTAAGCAGAATTGGGAAGGCAATAAAGTTAGCTGTAGAAAACAGAACCACAAAGCAGGATGTTCTTATCACTGGGAAATTGACTTGTAGATGCGAACCTTAAAAACATATGGCTTAATCTGTTTGAATTAAAAAAAAACATATAATTGACGTTTTTTTGATAAAACTAACTCAATTCGAGAAAATTGGATCACTAAGTTTTTATTCCGCTGGGAAATCTTAAAAATAATTTCCACTTTTGAAACTAGAAAACCTTTCACGTTTTTTCGCGCCATTCCCACGTTCGGATTTGGAGAAGGCTATTTGTGTAACTTTCAGCAGATGAATTTTAATTGAACTCAAAAAGTGCTTTATACCTAAGTGCATCATTATTTTGAGACTTTTCCCTGAAAAAAATAACAAGAAAAAACAGCAAGTTCTTTATAAGAGACTTCACTATGTTCATTACTCATAAAAGACATAAACGATTCTGAAAGATCAGACAGTTTCTATCCATTTTGAAGCAAAAAAAGTCCTAACAAGCTTTGAGATCAATTGTTATTTTTTGCATAGGAGAACTTAGGGATATACTTAACAATCTCCCCCCTATTGTACTTACTAAAGAATCTCCCCCCTTTCTTGAAGGGGGGGGAATAGTTAAGTAGATCCGAACTTAGATTTGACTTTGAATAGCTGATGATTTAGAATTGATCAGAAACAACTGAAAGCGAGCTCGCTGAATCATCAATTCCTGAAAGAGGCTCTCATAAAAATAAGAAAAATATACTACCTAAAGACAATAAAAATGCTTTTCTTACAATGTTTAAATTGAGTATCTAGACACATTTTAGGAGCTTGGATTAGCTGCAGTTGTTCTTCATTAGATGTTACTTTAGATGTGTTGTTCAAATTTGGTTCTTCTAGGTCAAAATGCCTATAAGGATCAGACAGTCGCAAGCAAAGTTAAGCGGTTGCTACGAATTTTCGGTCAGTTATGGACTAAACGCCTCCTCTTTCAGATTTACAAAAGATTATTCTTTTTTAAAAGCGATAGATAGATTCAACTTTCTCACCTATTGTTTCAAGAACTGGCAAACCTGCGCTGATAAGGGTCAAAACATCTGCACCAGCCTTTCTCCAAATTTTTCTGAAACAAAAATACTTTAAGTCCCAACAATAATAATAAACATTGAGTCCTTTTGCTTCATCATTTTTAATGGAAAACTCAAAGTGATTAGTTGTATTATCGTAGCTGATATTATGATCAGAAAACTAAAAATTGAACATAACCAACTGACAGTTGGAAAAGAGAAATGAACTCAAAGAAACAGAAAACAAACTGATTCAATCTTCGAGTTTCGAAGCAAAAGTAAATGGCCGTAATCGTCTATCATTTTCTAGAACAATTTAATTTCACAATTTTTTCATGAAATTAACACAATTTGGGAAAACTGGATCAATAAGTAAAGATTTTATCTCGCTGGGAAATCTGATAATTAAATTCCACTTTCGAAACTAGATGTCGATCGCGTTTTTCGTGACCTTTAAACTTATGCTTTTCGATAGTGGAGTGTTAGGTGTTATGATTATTCCAGCAAATTACAATTTCAATTTGAAGCCTTCACGAAGGTCGGTTTTCAGAAGCAAATCGTCTAATTCTCCGATTAATGTTCCGCTTTGTACTTTTGGTTTTAAATTATCCGTAAACTTTTCCTTAGTTTTTTGTAACTTTTTTTGAGCTTTCGGCGAGGTTGTTTGTGATGTAATTAGACTCTTATGTGATATCTGTTTTTACACAAAAGCCTCAAAAAGGAAGCAAATTGAATTAGAGGTAGCATGGGCGGTTGGGGAACCCGGCTTGAGGTGCTCGACTTATGTTTCCGCGCTCGAGAAATTCCGCGTTCGAGAAGCAATTTTTGGCTGAGCACAAAGACGAAACATACACAATTTTGGTCGAGATAGACAAAAAATAGGCCGAGAAAGTAAAAACATTGGTGGAGCACAGTCAAAACATGCCTCAAACTGGTCAAAAAGTCGAAACATAGGCCCAGCACAACCTAATTTTTTTCAAAGTTTTTATTGATTTAATTTTCAAGTTTTTTAAAAACTTAATTTGGAATTGAGCACAAAAGTTAGAAGTTTCAGAGGATTCACTGTGAAACTTCTAACTTTGCAGTAGTTTCTCCTCAATTGATTGTTAAGGGTTGCAACTTTTTCACGAGGTTGTCAGAAAGTGGCATTCCGAAACAATCAATTGAGAAGATTTTACCGCAAAACTAGAAGTGTCACATCTCCCTTTAAAAAGTGGAGTTCCTGCGGCAAAAAAAATTCTACTGAATTTTTTCAACTATCAGTTTCCACTTACACAGTTTCAACCAAGTTTTGTAAAGAAAATAAAAGCAAAATACAAACTTGAAAAGTTTTAGTTTTTGATGAGGAAGTTTGCATTTAACAGGTTTTTATTTCAAATCAAGCATCATCACAAAAGAACACAAGCGAGAGTAACTTATGTTTTTGTTCCGACTTTCGATACGAAAGTAACGGAATATTTGTGCTCGGGGTGGGTTTTTTTTTCTTCAGACAAATTTCGACTTTTTAACTAGCCATTTTTGACGAAATTTTTTTATATCATTCGAAAGGTATTGTTGTCCTGAGCTTAAATTTGAAAAGATATATCATCTGTGATAATTTTTCGTAAAGTTATGATGGTTTAAAGGTTGCCATTTCGGTCATTTTGACCAATTTGGGACAATTAACGCGCGATATAGTTCGCGCTATTAACGCGTAAGCGGAGATTTAATCCGTCTTATAAATCGTTCCAAATTGGTTGATTGAAGCTTATTTGCCATAATTTATTTGTTATAAGGAACGAAATCTCTGTTTTTGTACTTTATATGGCGTGTGGGGGGGGGGATGATTTTCATAAAAAATTTCAAATTAAAAAAAATTCATTTTATTTTATGTCATTTAATTTTTATATGTATTACTGCTGCTCAATAAACCTTAAAAGGCAGTCGAAACATTCAGGGCTTCGCCCTGATACGTGCAGTCTTGTTTTATCTTCTTACTCATGTTATTTGATAGTCGATCGTTGTTGACTCCTCATGATTCATTAATTTGATTTCTTTCTGGTGAACTTAGTTTGGTGTGATTTTGACTTTGTAAGAGTTTCGCACTTACTTAAAATTTTAAACGAATTGACTTGCAGCTTGCCTACTTTAATTTTCATTTTTAATTAAACACTGAATCTAGACATATTGAAAGAATATAAGAAGAGGAGCTACAATAAAGTGGCGTTCCTGGGAAAAAAGATTCCGGTACACAACAACCGAAGAAGATCAGAGAGTGTCACGTAACAGTAAAAGGGATTAAAAAGAAGTTCGATTGTGCTTAAAAATGGTTTGCATTTTTTACAAAAGAATTCGACTTTATTAAAAAGAGAACAAATTTCAATGGTTTAATGGTTTCGGCAGTGTTCAAAATGATGAAGGTACAACCATGTGTAACAAAATGAATAAGTAACAGCAATTTGAATTCAAAAATATCAACCTAGCTGTGTTTGGAGCTCATCGATATTGAAATACTAAAAGAGACAAAAACAAATAGCAGGTGTTCTCTTAGTGCAGTATGTCAACATAGTATTTTCTGCCAGTGTGGAACCTGATCTAAACTACATTTTATGATTGGATAAATTAGATATTTTACCACTGTAAAGTATTTAATATTAACCAATCATGATCCATCTAACTAATAACCCACTTATTTGTAAGTGCTGAAATTACTTGTAATTTCAGCACCAGAGATATTTGAATTTAACTTAGAAATTAGTTGCCTCTCCAAGAGAACTTCAGCAGCCGCAATAAACCAGTATACCCCAGATCTATTGAGCCTAGCAGAGACTAGTTAAACAACCTGAGACTAGATAATATAAGAGTAAGATTAGGATCGGTATTAGACTAAGAAGTTGCACGAATCTATCCGGCCGAAAATAAGATAGCGTGACGAGCAGACGGTGTACCCTATCCGAAATTACTCTATGATTTAACCACATCGGTTATAACTCATCTGGTGCGACCATAAGTCTCGAACAAGACCTTAATAGCTTAGAATTAACCAAAAATAGATTAGAAATTAGATAAAACATTTTCAAAATGTTATACGACAATAATTTAATCGAAATGTCTCTACGACTCAATAGATCAGAGCCAATATTCCGAACGATAAAAGAACTACCCGGAATTGGAAGAAGACCTCGAACCAGAGACGACATACGACAAAGTAGAAACTTACCAAATAGTTATATGATAGTACGGCAAAAGCCAACACAAACTTTTATATTTAGAATCTTATTAGCAATGAATTTAGATTTTCATTTGCAAACATAAAATCTTGAAGTCAATCTTCATGATCATTTAAGGCGCTAAACAAAATTATTAATATACAATAACGATCGATAAAAAGATCTCAGATCGTTTTCCTAAATTCTGCAGTATTATATAAAAAACATGTTTGGAAAATATTTATTGAAAAACAAAACAAAAATTAGTAGCATGACAATAAATTGTTAGTAATCATGAAAATCATTTGTAGTCCCAGCTTCATCACCTAAACATAACAGCAATCATAAGCTCACTTATATCATTAAAAAACTAAAATTTTTAAACAATTTAAACCATTTTAAACTTAAATTCACTTAATTTTAAAATCGGATCATCAAGGCTTATCCTTGGATCTAAATTAATTTTTCTATTTCATTAAATTTAAAACTCGATCATCAAGGCCTATCCTTGGATCAAAAAGAACAATTTTGTTCTCCCCCACCCACTTAGCTAGTGTCTAACGACCTCAAACGTCGATTCACTATCCAACCCTTTCAAAAACCCAAGACTAATAGAAATTTTTGAACAAAACTAATCATTCAAATTAGGATAAACAGTGAAGAACTTCGGTTATTCATCCTTCACTTGAACCCTCCTCTTACCAGACCCAGGATAAATCATAGACTTAGTAAGTTTAAAATAGTATCTAACGAACTACTCGCGCTCTAATTATACCTGAACCTTGTGGATCGATTTACTATTCTCCAACCCTTGAACACAATCATTACCCCTAAGTAAGATTAAGTAAGTTAACACCTTAGCTTATACTAGCCACGAGAAAGTAAAAAATCATTCTTCGGAATCGATATTTTTTTCTCTCCAACCCTGAACAAATAGACCCAGGTTAAGCTAACCAAAAAATCGTAAGGACTAACAATTTAAGAAAATAGAAATCATCTAACAACTTTTTGCATCCGTCATCCTAAACCTTATGTCATTTAAAAATCTAGGAAACAAACAAACAATCGTTTTGCACAACTGTGAAATAGATAACAAAAAATACGACCTTGTAATCACACCTCACACACAAACAGTTGGATATATCAGAACAAAACGACAAACACTAAAAAGGAAAATAATAACTAAACAAAGACAAATAACACGAAAAAGATTTTCCAAAAATAGAAATGCATTCTCAGAATCAGAAGTCAGCAATTTAGACGAACTTTATAAATTAAAAGAATCCATTGATAAAAATTGTCCTATTCACGATCAATTATATTTTTCCGACTCAGAAACAACTTCAAATTCATCAAAAAGAGGAAAAAGAAGAATAAAAAAGCAATATAAACACAAACCAGTACACCTGTATAATTGGAATCAACCAATTAGACACATCAATAATTACCTATTAACAGTCATTAAACGAAAAAATGAGCCAAACACACACTCCAAGTGAAGATAGTCCAGACGATGACGATATCTACCCCTTCTTAGTAGATGCACCCGATAATAGAGGACAGCATGATCTTTGTAAGAACTTTCTCCTAAATTTGTTTGAACCCGGAATTAGCCCATGTAAAACAGAGTTCCCAGATGTAAAAATAAAAAGACAGATTATTGATCACTATCTGAAAGATATATGTAACTTAACACAACAATACGGAATCTACACCATAGAATTCAGCTCACCAAACCCGAATCACCGCAAATATGTAATTCAAACAGACGATCTTGATATAGAATTTTCAAAAGTATTCTCAGAATATATAAAAAGCATACAATATCATAACTCACAAAGAGCAAACTCCATATTTACTAATGAAGTTTTTGCAATAATATATAGTTATATTTCAATATTAGAAAACGAAAACCCAATCCCGCATATCTCACCGAATGAGACATCCAAACATATAAAGGTACGACATGAAATCACACTATTTTCAACTTTTCTACATATAATTAAAGAAAATTTCACTAAGGATGATGTTTCACAACATACAAAACATGACTTAAAAAAATTTTGGCATGGTTTATAATAGATTATTTCACACATAATATAGATTTTATTTCACAAGCAAGAAAAAATTTTAGACCCCAAAATTCAAACGATGATACCGCCATCACAGAACAATCAGACTACGTTTGGGACCCCGAATGGTGTCATTGTGCATTCATAAATATTCCCCAATCAATCTCAAGTCAGGCAATACGTACAATATCTTATGTAAGAGATTATGTAAGGGTAATACCATTATCCATTGATGCAACACCATTAAACTACAATACATTTTTACCCGATACGCGAACTAACAGTTTAAATTCGACTGTCATACATAATGAAAACCTTAATGGAACTAGGAACCTCACTCAACAAGATATTCAAACACCATCACACTTCATAAATGAAGAAATTGTCCAAACAACAACTACACAACAAAGTATTTCACCAATACGTCCAAATTTAACAACACCAAGAAATACAAATACTTCACTAGCACAAGTAAACTTACAATCAACCGTTAAATCTTCGGTTGCTCCAAAATATTCACAAATGGATTATCAAACATATAGACCCATGACAATACCGTCAAAAACACGCAGAACGTTCACAAGAAACCCTTTTGCGGAACACAATTATAATTACGCACATTCATCAAAAACAAACTATCCTCCACGAAAAAAAAATAATAATCAGAAAAGATCTCGATATTGGGATAACCCAATGGCAACAACCAACTCAGTAAATTTTCAAACTAATTCACATCCTCCACAGGATCGTAGTGAAAATTACCCATTCTTTCAACAGAATAAAAATAAAAAGCAAGCATCTCATCAAACGGATTTTTTATCTTCTGATGATGATTATTTACAACCAGATATATTTGCACCATATACTCAAGAATATCGTGGACAAGGAGTGCAGAAACCGTATACATATCATAGAATTTTTTCTCAACACCCAACAGATACGCAAAATCAACAACCAATACAAATGCAAAACCCAACTAATACACAATCTATTCAACCAATTCAGCCACAAAACCCAATGATCACACACTCGTATCAACCAACTCAAATGCAAAATGAAATTCCACTCCCATATTACCTTCAACAACACGAAATAACAAAAAAATCAACTTTCAAATTTTTCACAAATGCCAAATGCCGCAGAATCACTACAAATAACAATGAATCCATACCTTATGGGTGGATCATCAATAACATCAAATAAACCACTAATGGTATTAACAGGAAAAGACCCTGAATCTTCTGTAGAAGATTATTTAAATGCAGTAACAGCAAATTTAATTTTAAATATAGGACCTGAACCAATTAATACACCACTACATCAAAATTGGATACATCGACGCACAGCGTTGATACAAACAACCTTAGATGGCGCAGCCCAAAAATGGTTTTCAGTATTACCTATAGAAATAAAATCAAATTGGAAAAGATTTACACAAGAATTTTCAAAAATGTTTGACTCCGAAAGAAATAAACAACATCAAAGAGTTTTATGTAATGAAATTCGCAGATTACCAAATGAAACCATCAAACAATTAGCAGTACGTATCGAAACACTAGTTCGAAAAGCATATTCATTAAATACACATGACTACAAAAACACAAAAATGACAGAAATTTTAATGATGACCTTAACACTTCAATTAAGGAAAATAGCAATAAAAAAGAGAGCATCCCATCCTTCCTCAGTTCGAGAGCCCGATTTAGATTTTCGAAAACTAGTAGACAAACTAGAGCAAGCGGAAATCACAATGAAACTTGAAGAAACAGAAAATCTGAAATTACAATATGTTAATCGAATCGAAACAAACACCACAAATATCAACAACATACAGGAATCAGATACAGACCTCGTTGAAAAAATCACTGAAATACTCAATATTTATGAAAACACCCAAACTTTAAAGGCAAACCATCTTTCAAAAAATGGTGTAATTATTGCCGACGATACGGACATAGTATTTCTGAATGTAGACAAAAACAACAGGACAATCGAAACAAACCTCAAAAATATAAAGAACCAAATAAATCATTCTATCAATACATGAAGAAAGATCAAAATCTACCAAACAAAAATGTATACAGCAACAACAGTTCAGGAAAACCACTTCCGAACAATACCAATTACACGAGAACCCAATCACCATATAATTCAAGTTATAGAGGAAGATCACCAAAACGAAGAAATACACAAAATTCGTCACAAAATCATTACAATAGACCAAATAGTCGAAATAACTACTCCAGATCAAATTCGAATACAAAACAATTTGTTTCTAGATCTAATTCCCAATCAAGAATTAATTACTATCCAAACAATCAATCACGAAACTCATCATACAATAGAAATAGAAACTACTCCAATAATCGAAATAGAAGTTATTCAAACAACCGAAACCAGAACTACCCGAACAATCGATCAAGGAATATCTCATATAACAGATCAAACTATAACAGACCAAACAATAATTATCAAAACAGATCACGAAATAATTCACAAAATCGACATCCAAGTGATAATAATCGCTATAGAAATTATTCCCAATCACCACACAGGAATAATAACCATTATAATAATTCTAACAATCGCCACAGAAGTAGTACACCTAAATATCAAAGACATATTAATCAAGTACAATCAAATCCAGAAACAACATCAGACCCCCCAGGTATTGATGACACAGGAAATAACGAACTACAACTAAATCAAATAAACTGTGAATCATCAGATTCAGAAAGTGATACAGAAAACACTATCTCCATAAATATGATAGCAGTCGAAAATGACTACGAGCCTATTATATATGAACAACCTTTTTCATCACATATAAATGAAAATCAACTAGAACTCCTTCACAATTATTATATTGAACCCATCCATTCTACACAAACGGCACAAGAAACTAACGAAATTTACACTACAAATCAATCCAATGAAAATGCCAAAACAAAATGCTTGAATACAAATCACATCTATCAAAATATACAAAAAGAACAACCCAAAGAAAAAATTTGGACAATACCATTTCTTTTAGAAAGTCCAAGAAACAAAGAAATTCAACCACCAGATCTTGAAATTGATTTTTTAATTGATTCAGGAGCAGAATCAAACATAATAAACATTCCCACATGGAATGAAATAAAAACGTTACACCTAAAACTAACACCTCTTGAAACCTCCAGTAAACTAGCAACAGCACAAGGATCAACATTGGTAAACTATGGAAAAATTCAATTATTTCTTCTCCCCACAAGAACAATAGAGCAAAATAAAATTTTAAATAAACAATTTAAACAAATATTCCATATCACTGATATTAAAAACAATATCATTGGAATACCATTTATCTCTAAATATATACCAACAATCAACATTTTGAATAGTAAAATACTAATCAAAGATAAATACACAAAAACAAAAGACACATCCCTAACATTTTTCCAAAGATTAAATAAACAACCACCATTCTTTTCAAAATTTTATCCAATATATAACCAACAAAAAAAACACCTGAAACCACTATCAGGAAACATATATAATTTTTCAATAAAACAAGTTCACCAATATGATAAAAAACAAAATAAACAACAACTCTATATGTCAGACTTTGAATTCAGACCTATCCATAATTTTTTCAAAATCACAATTTCATCCATAAAATATTTGAAAAACTCGAATTCAGATATTATTTCGTTACATGTATACAATAATACACCCTATCAAGTAACATTACCTTTAGGACTTTTGGGATATTGCGAAACCAACGCTACGATATCACCAGTACACGAAAAAGCATACCGCGTAAATAATATACTTCAATTATTAGATATTTGTCAATCCACAATTCTTAATGAAGAATTATCCATAAATAATATAATAAGTAATGAAAAAAGAAATACAGATTATTTCACAAAAACCCCACATTTCAAACCTACATTCAACATAAACAACTATACAGAGAATCAACAGAAATTTTTAACAATGTTTAACTTCCAACATTCACAAATAACACAAGACGAATTTGATAAGTTAGCCAAACAGCTAATAAAATATTCATCAGTCTATGCAACATCCAAATTTGATGTTGGCAAAATCAGTTCATCACTACATCTCCCATTAAAACCTGACGCAGTTTTCAAAAAACAAAGAGCAAGTAAAGTACCAATTCATTTACACCATAAAGTGAACAGATTACTCGATATTTTAGAACAGTACAAAATTATATCACCGGTAAACAAAGAAGAACAACCAAAAGGTAACCCATTTATCAACCCTGTTATCATCCTAGCAAAAGGAGAATCATTAAAAATAGTTCTAGACGCTAGATATCTTAATTCACTAATAGACGAATCAAAATGCATTTGAACCAATACAAGTTATTTTAACAAAAATAAACGGAAAATACTTTACAACCGCAGATATGAATAGTGCATATAATCAAATGCCACTAGATGAACAATCGCGACGCTTAACACAATTTGTTATCGGAAATCAGCAATATGAATTCAACCACCTATTCTATGGAATATCCATAGGACCAGCAGCATTTTCAGCTTTTATGAGTAAAATTTTTAGACCACTAATACTCAAGAAAAACGCAATCACCTATTTAGACGATGTTTTTATGCAATCACAGACAAAAGAAGAAATGTTTAATGTTTTAGAACACTATCACAAAATACTTCAGAACGAAAAACTGAAGGCCGCTCCCGACAAGTCACACTTCTTTTTAACACGAGTTAAATTCTTAGGACACATTATAGAAAGAAAAACAATCACTCCATTAAAATCACGCATTGATGCTATTCAGAAGCTCCAACCACCAACAAACAAAAAGAAAATCCAAGAATTCCTTGGAATGTTAAATTTTTTAAGCAAATATGTCTATAAAATGCAATTATACCTAAGACCATTCTATAATATACTTAGACAACAAAATAATTTTGAATGGAACACAGAACATCAAGCACGATTTGAAGAAATTAAAAAACTCCTAACTGAACAAATTTCGAATACAATTCCAGATCCAAATCAACCATTCTATGCAATGTGCGATGCTTCGAATTTTGGCATCGGCGCAGCATTATTACAATCACACAATGGCACAAACAAAATGAATCTTATATCAGCAAATTCTCGATTATTCACTCAAGCAGAGCTACGACTCTCAACTCTAATGAGAGAATGTACAGCCATAATATATACACTAACAGAATATGAATTTCTGATCCTTGGATCAAAACATCCAACAGTTCTATTCACAGATCACAAACCAATCATTTTTCTCTTTACACAAAAATCTAATCCAAATCACCGAGTTTATAGATTTCAATTAATTCTAATGAAATTCCCAAACTTACATATAGTTTGGACAGCAGGAAAGAATCTTGCATTACCAGACACTTTAAGTCGAAATACACCACCTGAATTACTTACACGTAAAACTACAGTTGAAATACCCAAAAATATAAAATTTTACCTTGCAGAAAACGAAACATCACCCCGACTAGAATGCAAATATGCAGTAAAAACTGACGTTTAACAATCACAAATAAATAATCTACAACACTTCCCACTTTATTTAGATTGCCAAAACAACCACTACGAAGTTGATCTACTTGGAACATCAACTTTTAAACCAATTCCATATTCACAATGGATAAAAAATAACACCCAACAAAAAAGAGTAAAACAACACCCGCATAAAAAAGACCTTTTTCCGTTAATTTAAAAAGAAAATCTAACTGATAAAATAAATTTATCAGGACCACAAACAAACGATTCAAAATACACAATAAATCAAGTTTTTGACCTCCATGACCCACTTGATACAATTCCTTTATCTAAATTAGAAATAGAAACATTTTTCTCCCCCAACAGATAAAATTACAATTAATACTTTGAAACAATATCAAAATCTTGACCCAATAATTAGACAACTAAAATCATGGCACAAATATAAAACTAAACCCGTAAAGGCAGATACAACAATATGAGGAAATAAAACACTCCTCCGATATTTTCGAAAATTTAATAATACAACAATTAATGAAAACACAGACCTTCTAGAATACCAATTAAATGAATCTACAGTTCCCTGTCTCCCTTTAAGTATGATTCTCATAGCTTTTAATATCTCACATACACAAAACATTAAAGGACACTCTGGATCAGAGAAAACATATTCAAATTTCATACAAAACTTTTATTTTCCAAATGCACCAATTTGGATAAAAGTACTATGCAAGGATTGTATAGTATGTCAGCTAAATAAACCTTATCCAAATCAGAAACAAATAGCAAAAAAACAAGACTTTAAAGGACAAAGTTTGTACTTTAACCACCGTATTTCATTTGATACAAAAGGACCAATTTCCCCATCATCCGAAGGAAATTCCTACATTATGGTAATTGTTGACGCATTTACACATTATGTAGCACTTAACCCAGTACCACATTCTAACGCTTATTACGCTTACACAACACTTTATGAACACTGGATAGCCAAGTTCGGACTACCCAAAATTTTAGTTACAGACAACGGTACAGAATTCATAAATAATGAAATCATCACACTATGTCATTTAAATAACATCAAACACAAACCACGTACACACCATGAAATTTACCAAAAAGTAACAAAAAAGTTGTTACAAAGGCAAAACATTAATGAACAAATAATTTCACGCTTTACACCAGCCTCCGATTTAAAAATTGGAACATTTGTTTTAATACCCAATTTTAACACTCAAAAAGGAATCTCTAAAAAATTACAACCCCTTCGTAAAGGACCATACCAAATAATTGCCAAACCCACTGATGTCACATATAAAATCACCGACTCAGATAAAAAAGAATTTGTTCAACATCGAAACAATCTATTACCTTATTACCCAAAAGAATACGCACTACGCGAACTAACTCAATTATATTCTTTCACAGGTTTAAAAGTTATTCAAAATAACCCACATACGGAGAATAAAACAAAGGAACAACATGACATTCATCTCGAAAATCAAAATAAAAAATCAACCACAACAAAAAACAATACAAAAAAGCTAGATCAAAATATACCTCAAAAAGAAAGAAAAAATAGAAAATTGTCAGAAAAAATAATACCCCAAGAACAAATCGACAAATCAGAACATAGAGAGTCATCACGACTTAGAAACCAACCACGTAAAAACTATAAAACATTCATCCCACAATCTAAAATATTAAAGAAAGTCGAATTTCAAAAACAGCTTTAATTTTATATTTCATAATCTTTGCACCTCTGAAATATCTGTAACCTTTGCACTTTCATTTTTCAAAATAACATGCTGACAAACACGCAGCGACTCTTGTTCATAATTAGCCAATAGGATTCATCCAATCCGTCACCTTCTCTAACTATAACACAAACCAACTAGACGAACGATATTAAAACTCCGGGCATATCTATAACTATAACTTTGCGACCGCCAGGTCAAAAACAAGCAAACCATTCCAACTTGACAACTAAAATAAATATCACCATAATATCATAACCCTCCCTTATCTAATAAACCAAAGATCAACAATATTTCCCCAACTCAGACCTCAAATACCCCCCAAACAAATATGTTAAATTAGCCTAAAGTAAAAGAACGACCATTTTAATTAGCCTAAAGTATAGAAATCTCAAAAATACCCCAGATCATTTGACAAATAAAAATAAAGAAAAAGAAGACCTCCCGATCACCATAAAATTTGCCCCCAACAATTTTTCACAAAACTCAACCCACGTGTCAAAAAACCAATAAATAACTCGACCACACTTGAAAATTGCCCCAAACACCAAAAAATATTCGATCGAGAAGCCATTTCTTAAATGTTCTTCTCTCGACCAGTCAACATAATTCTTAGCATTCTCATAAACTTTTTAACGATAATTAAACTTTTAATCATTTTTCTTTTTGATACCTTTGAATCTTTTGTAATAATCTTAATCATTTTTTGCAATATTTTTTTAATTTTCTATTCCATATTTGAACTATACCTCCAACTTTCGAAAGCTATTGACTATATCCACAGGTACGATTCACAAAACTTATCTAAATGATACGAACCATTTTTAGTAGAACAGATATTTTTTTACTATTTGTAATTTTTATAACATTTCTATTATGCCTCATCTTGACAATATGCAAATGTATAAAGAAAGCAATCATCACATTCGCCCTAGCAACAATCCTCCTAATTCTTTTTCTAGAAGAATACTATAATAAACATAAATTTTTGCACTAAAAGAATAAATAAAAAACCATCAAAAATTGCTAACCAACAATCACTCAGTCAGTCTTCACCGACATCATCCCAAGATAACCCAACACCACCTTCAACTACCCAAAATCCCCAAACATCCACACGAATTTCCTTTCAAGGTAACCCATATACCTTTGAAGAACGACACGCTCGCTTATCTGAACCACTAGAACCAGTTCAACGACAAGCACCACTAAGCGAACCAACATATAACTTATACCCAACACTACCACAAGAATTAAGTAGAATACGAAATCCTAGTCAAAACCAAAATAAAGTCGAAATAAATAGACAAATTATACATCCTCGACGAAACAGAAATTTTCAAACTCCCCGAGTTCATTTTGATATACCTCAATCCCCATCACAAAGTACTCCAGAAAACCCCATTGGTATATTACCAGGAACCCCTACGCTTCTTTCACAACGTAGCACCTCAAGCCTACCCTCAGATTACTTAGGTTCAACACCAACATCTGAACAAATTCGTGAAAATCCCTTTAACCCCACAAACCAAACATCACGACTACCATATTGGACAACACATTCATTCACACAAGGTGAACCAAATTTAATCAATGATCCAATAGATATTTCTACGGATACAACAACATCCTCATCACTACCAGAAACATTATCACTACCATCAACACCATCAATAAGCCAGATTTCACCACCGCCTTTTCACTTAAATTTCCCAAATAACCTCGACGCTAGATATCGAGAACAATCATCAACGAATATTCCTTTAAGACTAGACTGGAATACATTCACAGCACCTCCACCATTATTTGGACAACACCCAGAAAGTAACCGACTCCACAACTGGGCACTTAATAGACTACAATATCGACAAGACATCCACGAAGACATTCGTGATCATAACATCCAAATACTCCAACAAAATAGTCTACAATTAAAATTTGAAATCACGGTTAAACTAAACAACATTACTCAACATCCCTACCCATTAAACCCACCAAATATAACAGCTCAATCACTACCACCACCATTTATAACAACTGAAGTAATATACAAATACGACAGATATACCAAAAAGACAATTGGTTACATCACATTTTATAACCCATACTCAGGATTATCATACACATGTATATTCTAAAAATATTAATTTTTCTCCAACTCTTTTTTCTAGTAATCTCCAATCAGAATATAAACCCTTCCCCCGCACAGGACCCCAAGATTTATTAGTAACACATTACGATTGTGAAGAAAATGAACAAAAAACACTACATAAGTATGCAATAAATCAAGAATCACAATGCGAAACAGAACCACAAGCTATAGAAACTACAAATGTAATAGCGACACTTTATTCAAAAGCCCGAGCAACAACAGTCACAGGATATAAATTCACAGCAACATTTTCTGAAAAGAAAGTACATTGTTCACAAGTCTCAAATGGAAATAAAAACCGACTTGACCTTGAATCATTCTACCAGAGTAATATCGAACGACTTTTACATCTCAAGCCCGAAGATTGTAAAAACGAGTTACTCAGACTAAATATCACAAGAAATAAAAACACAGATAGAAAATTAGTATATTTCCAAGTTTTTGCAGATTCTGTACATCAAGCAGAACTTGAAAGATATCAAGGACATATAAAACTAGATGAAAAATACCCATACAACGGCGCACACGGAAGATTAACTTATGACATACACGATAAACACTGGATACCACACATTGGTATAAATGACCCATCAAACTGCAAAGCAGACACAAAAAATAAAGGATATCAAGAAATCATGTTTTTCGATTGGAAAATACAACTCGAAAAAATACAACTCACACGCGATTTATCTGACAACACAATGATCTATCAAAGAATTTGATTACCCTGTAAAAACGATCAAGGCTTTTGTGACCCTACAACACGAACACAAGCAACAATTGTTTGGTTCCCCGAAGACACATGTACAACATTTCAAGTAGCAAAAATACACGCTCGTATGATAAAATTTCACGAAAAATATTTTATACAATCAATCCCATATGAACAAGTAAATCCATCACGAAAACAAAGTTCTAATTTTAGAAACATACACAATATAGAAAATAAATTGACACGTTTTCAAATATATCGAGAAACAGAACTCGCATGTAAATATAGAAATCCACTTCACAAAACACAATACTCCGAAATATTAGTTGAATACGAGAAAGGATTCGACATGACCACTGGAAAAGTAAAAATCGACCCATACGCCACAAGTCACCCTATAAACGAAGGAACATCATATATACCAGTTAATTTTCAAAAAAGTAAAGGTCAACCTGGTGGACATCTAAAGCCCCATGACACTAGAAGCACACGTTTACAAGAGCTATCACTAATGAATAGTACATATTTCGGTATTATCCACTATGATATTCACTTAGATATGAAATTAGACTACACAATTAGCCGAATTTTTCAAGAAATGTCACTCTCTGAATTAGAAACACTTCACCAACTATGCGATTTAGAAAGGACACAAATCCTACAATCACTTGCACTAGCAGTATTAAAAATACCCTACGCAGGATATTTACTATCAGGAAATAGATCAAATTTTTTAGACTATGAAGGAAACATTTTATGGTTCTATACCTGTACCAAAAAAGTATCACCACTATATGTTTTTGAAGATAAACGATGCTATAAAAGAATCCCTATCTTTTATAAGAATAAAGTACATTTCGTTGACACACTTTCAAGACGAACCTATTTCTGGGATACCGCAGTCCCATGTGGATCAGAAAATAGCCACAATGTAGTACAACTGAACCCTGATGAAGATAAATATTACCTTCTTACCCCATATCCCACATTAATGCAATCACTCAAAAAATTTTCACCTGAAAGCATTAGAGCTATTGCTCGAAACCCAAATATTGACCTACAGTCAATTGGAATATATTCAAAATCCGATATCCAACATCACATTAGAACCCACAATTCCAAGAATTATTAACACAAATGGACACTATACAAAGGCAATCAATTGACCAAAACTTACGCAAACTTGCCGAAACCGCAGGATTTGCAGATATTTGTACACAAGACTATAGCGGATATTTTAAAGACATTAAAGACTATATATATCTAAACAGTGAAAAATACCGACCACAAGATATCTCACCCATAAATATTTTTAGCTTTGTCACACTAAAAAATGAAATTCTTGATTTTCTAGGATGGCCCTATTACATCTTAGAAAAATTAACTATTTTATACGCAATGTTTAGTATTTCTTTTTTCACTTTTAAAAGGAATCTATAATACATGCGCTATACACACACAAGTAAATAGACAAGCAAGTGTAGCACGCATACTATTTGCAGGATTTTTTGGAATTTTTTCATCATCAATAAACAAAATTCTTTTAGACGCACAAATAAAAGAATACAACACAAAAATAGCAACAGAACACATATGACGAAGAACATAACAATGTAGAAATAACGCCCACAGCACCACAGTTACCACCCCTACCACATAACCATCCATTATCCCTAGTCCCACGAAATTTTCGAAATTTAGCAATAACACATAATCCAAATTTTAGACCAACCATATCACAAAGTCCCATTCAACATATAATGACACATCATTCACTAGATGAAAATACATATGAACAAATTATAGAACAACCCCATACCACCGCTTTTCAGTCTCAAAATAATAATTTTTTTAGCCCACGATGAGCCGACAACTTGGATCTCTACACCGCTCAAATTCCCACCCAACCAACCTCAACACTCCAATTACAATAATTCCACTTTTTGCTTTCCCGCCACCCGATTTCCCAACCAATAATGTAACATCAGGCATGAATTCAGACACTAATTCACATATCTCAGTTTTATACTCCATTTCACAACTCAATAACCCAAATATTGAAACCCCTGATGAATTTGCAGATTCTGAACCATCTCCATCCAATAATTTTCAAACCAACTCCTCAGTTTTTTCAAAACCCCCTTTTCAACCAATCCCACCAAATAACCCACTCCCATCCATTTCTACACCCTCTTATGCTTCACAAGTCACCCCAACCTACTCTTCATTTCATTCAGACCGATCATCCAATTCTCCAGATACTCCCCAAATCTCCCAGGAACTAGATAATTTTATCACCCTACAACAACAACCCTTCCACCTTGAAAACCCCACTATAAATCAGATTTCATCCACAATAGAATCATCAAACCCACCTACCCCTACACCCTCTTCAGCTTATACCGCATCATTAGCACCATCATCCACATCCACCGAATCATCAAATAGCACTAATAGAGCTTATCGCACTTTCAAAAGAAAATTCCCAAACCATCCATTTCCAACAAAACCAGGAACAGCCCGTGAATATATTAATCATCCAAATCACACTAACACAAAAGATTTTTTAGCAATCACCTTACCTTCATTTCCACAATATACTTTGAACACTCTTAACAACACTAACGACACACGTAGTTTTGTAGATGAACAAGTTTTAATGCCTACACTTCATTGGACATCATATTATCATTTTACTAACCCCCTTTGCCTACCTTTATCTAATACTCACATCGATATAGAAAGAAATAAAGATATGCTATATCGACTCACCACACCACTAACACATAGACAATTTACTTATATAAGATACAAAAAGTCACTAAAAACATACACTGCACCCCGAGCAAACGAATATACGCTAGAATATTACAATCACAACATCATCCGAGCTAACCAAGACCAATTTTTAGATGATGATCGTTTCGCTAACCCACAAATCACAGAAAAATTCTTCATCAAAACACCATATGTATTTACACTCAATATATTTGATCGCAAATTCGACCACGTCATTTCTGAAGCACTAACCGACACACAAGCTTACGAAAGTTTTAAAGAAAGATTTCAATTATTTTCACTAACCTTTAATTTCCTTGCACCACATGAACGCGATTTGCACTGCTCACACGACATTATGTTACGAACTAAACAAACCCACACATATACATATTATCACTTCATACAAAATCACTTTGATCTACACACCCCATCAAGACAACCACACCACCGTTTTCAATTTATTAACTCTAAATACACATCACCATTTTTTCGTAACTTCACATATTGCATCAAAGATACTAACCTTCACGGTATTCTTCGCAATTATGATCCCATAACCCAAATGTATATTTTTTGTCCCATCACGAAGACCTTCAACGCAGAAGAATCCAGAACCTTCCTTATCCCACATGAATTTATCCAACCTATAGAAATCCCGATATTAGAATTCATTCACAACACTAAATACAATCACAAATTATATAATCTCATCCAAAACACACCTTATGAGTTTGCAGTTGGCACTGAAGAATTAAAAACTATTAAAGCACTTCAATTGCTTTGGCCACTGCTTCAAACTAAAAACATCATTCGCATACTAGCAAAATTACTAACAAATTCCGACATAATACACGACATCTTCCCCCACGGTTTTTTCCCCGACGACTAACAGGTAAGTATAGTTTATCATTTTCTTCACTAATAAATTTGAAATAAATACTAACCATTTTTATCCATGTCTTATTTAGATTTTTAGTCTTCATCCCACGAGCACCTACAAATTACACAAAAGAAAAATAGAAAACTTCTTCAAATTCTTCAAAACTCTATTAATATTTTGCACTAGATAAATTCAATAAAAATCATACCAATGTATTAAATTAATTTATAAATTATTTCCCTAAAAGCAGTAATTCTAATAAGGATGAAAATTTGTAACTTAATTTTCCCCCAAAAAACTAGCAGTAAAATTGAAATTCTATGTAGTAAATTGATATAACGAACATGCAGTACTAACCTTTTGATATTTTTATTCACTCGCACAAGAATTCTATCCAAACTCGCACAGCTCGCCCACGAAGAATTGTTTAAATAATGAATTTCAGTTTTAAGTTTTCACACTCAACAACTCTAACACACGATAACAAGTTTCAAACTTTTCTTTAACCCGGTTGGAAAGGAATTATATACTAAACAAAACTAACCAATGCAGCTTACTAAACACCTCAACACATAGCATAACAGCATGACTAAGAAAAGGAAACCAACGGTACCCAAACCGGATTAACCCAGTTTAAAACTGGATAATTTATTCTTTTGAAGACTATTATAAAGTCTAAGAAAGAAATAATAAAACACAAAAAAGTCGAAAGACAAACCCATACCAAAAACAATTTGATTTTTGAAAAAAGGACACAACCAACGAAACATAAGAAAAACCACAATAAACCCAACATAAAACGTTATCATATAACAGGACCTCTCACAAAAACCGCACGAAATCATACTCCCACTCCTGGCCTAACCCACCAGAGAGGACGTCCTGAGCATGCTCTATAGCCGGCCTAACCCACCGCGCTACATCCACGCTTTGTGACCACACTTCTATTTTTAATAAGAGGTACTCAAGGGTGAGTAATTCTTCAAAATAACCGAACTAAAACAAAAAACTTTTGTGAAAACAACTAACCAAAATCATAATTAAAACACCGAACTAATAAAAATTTTATAAAATGTAAATTATACCTTGCAGTATATAGATCAGCATACAACACCAAAGACGAACATCCAAAGACAAAAATGACCCCACTACACTCGAAAAAGAATGGCCAACCACAACCGATATGCCGTCCACAATCACAACTCAAAAGATTTAGAGTACGACTTGACTTCGCAGAAAAGGACTTCATTGAACTAGACCAATGACCACCTCGATGTTCAAGTATACGAACAGATCCGAGTAACCAGGCATCCCCTCCACGCACAATCTCCACGCCATTCCCAGACTAGGTTGAACACAAAAGAAGTTCTCTACATGAAACAGAAAAACCTGTCATAGCAAACCATTCTGAAATCAGATTTGAGTTTGTTGAGAAAACCCAGTCGTTGACATGTATTTACACTCAATATATTTGATCGCAAATTCGACCACGTCATTTCTGAAGCACTAACCGACACACAAGCTTACGAAAGTTTTAAAGAAAGATTTCAATTATTTTCACTAACCTTTAATTTCCTTGCACCACATGAACGCGATTTGCACTGCTCACACGACATTATGTTACGAACTAAACAAACCCACACATATACATATTATCACTTCATACAAAATCACTTTGATCTACACACCCCATCAAGACAACCACACCACCGTTTTCAATTTATTAACTCTAAATACACATCACCATTTTTGAATCAGATTTGAGTTTGTTGAGAAAACCCAGTCGTTGTCATAAGAAGACACAACGATTGATCCTGGAACTTCTCTAACAGGAGAACCCAGAAGAAATATGATGTTCGCTAAATACCAACGTCCATCATCCATCCTTTGAATTGCACAAAAACTATTCTAAAAAACTCTGTAAAACCCGGATGGGTGGAACCTGATCTAAACTACATTTTATGATTGGATAAATTAGATATTTTACCACTGTAAAGTATTTAATATTAACCAATCATGATCCATCTAACTAACAACCCACTTATTTGTAAGTGCTGAAATTACTTGTAATTTCAGCACCAGAGAGATTTGAATTTAACTTAGAAATTAGTTGCCTCTCCAAGAGAACTTCAGCAGCCGCAATAAACCAGTATACCCTAGATCTATTGAGCCTAGCAGAGACTAGTTAAACAACCTGAGACTAGGTAGTATAAGAGTAAGATTAGGATCGGTATTAGACTAAGAAGTTGCACGAATCTATCCAGCCGAAAATAAGATAGCGTGACGAGCAGACGGTGTACCCTATCCGAAATTACTCTATGAGTTAAGACCATCGGTTATAACTCAAGTGGCTCAAACCCTTTTTTTTTGTTGCGTGTGGTCTTACTGAATTTATTCACAAAAATCAAATAATTTAATTGAGATTATTAAATAATTATGACGACAAACAAGAAGCCTACCAAGAAACAATAACAACTCGAACTGCGGTGCAAAAGATTAAGAGGAGAATGGGATATCACTCTCTACTTTTTGAAAGAAAAATACGACATCGACATCGAAGCAAGGAAACAACAATCGCCAATAAGAATCAATAAAAAGGCAGATGGACAATTTGCGACAAAACTGCAACTGTAGCAACAAACCGCAACAAGGCGGATGAAATGGCGGCTAGAATGGAAATGGAAGGTACGTCTACGCACTGGCTCAAGCTGTACGTCTCGAACACCACCCGTACTGTCAATTTAATCTGTCAGCTCCAACGAAATAAAACCGATCCGGAAACAAACAAAATCAGATATGCAAAGGCCAGGACTCACGACACGAACTTGAACAATCACCTAAAGATGAAGGAAACAGAATACAAGAATCTGCTGCAGTCATCACAAACGCTTTTCGGGACAGCCATAAGCTACATGACGATCAATACAATGAGTTTTTGAACTGCAATGTAAAAGAAATATGTTAGAAAAATAACATCAAAATCAACAGGGAACTCAGTCACATTATCATCACTTGAGCATTTTACAACAGCAAAATTTGGCAAACCAACTGACTTAAACTAGAACAGTTCATCAGAATCACAACGAAGAATACCTGTTCAACCACCATGACAGGACACGAAGAATTGGAAACAACGCAATGGAAATACCAACTGGACATACTCTGGAAAAAACACAAATATAAGCAATTAGTTTTGGGTACGCCTGGTACAGCTCTATCTTAGCTTAAAGGCAGACAACAATATCAAGATCGCTTTGTCAACCAGAGTCAAATGAGTGCTAGGAGCGCGCAACAGCAATTGAGCGCTAGATATTTTATTGATATGGTGAATATGAAGGTAAGCATGACTCTGAGCGCGAATTCGCCACGTACAATCTAGGGATTTATAAGAAATTGCAATCCTTCGGTAAATATGCAGGAAGATATAAACTTAGGCTTCATCAGATAAAAAAGAAAAAAACAAATGCAACATTGACATGCAACAGCAAATGCTTTAAATAGGTATGATGAATGAAAATATGTTTACCACATCAACTGAAGCTATTCATACTTCATGTTATGTCAACGAAAGCTCTGCAACACTCACTCAACGGCAGCATCAGCATCTACAACAAGACCATTTTACTGACAAAGTTTGCTGCGGAAACTTCGACACTGTCAACAGCAAAACCAGAAAAGTGGTATTAGTCCCTTCTGCCTTGCTACTGGAATCTGGTAAGGTACAACAGTTAGGCATGATAGGCAACACATGCTTGGGCAATGATTGTGAAGTAAAATTTGAACAAAATGGTAACGGATTGGCAAAAGGAAGGCATCAACAGCCAGCATTGACAAAATATGACTCTGAAGATTTTAATACGGAAAATCAGGTAGGTATGGTTAATACGGACATTACGGGACATCTGGAAGCTTATAAACAAAGTAGAACAACTGGACAGTGCAATTGAAAAGCAACAAATAGCAGCGACAAAATAACTGAAGTCAAACGTTCAACTTACCAAAAAAATTGATTAAATTTGGCATTATGGCATGACTGGGTCAGTTTCTTTAGAGCTGCAGTTTAAGTTAATCCAGCATTTTCAGATGCTGAAAGAGTTGCATACTTGCAAAAATCTGTCATCGACAAAGCAAAGAACTTCATTGTAAGCTACTTTTATAAGGCCTCAATCTACGTTGATGTTATGAACGATGAACGAATTGAAACGACGCTTTGGACGACCAGAAAACATGGTAATTGCTTATCTGAAACGACTGGGAAATTGGGTTCGCCCAAGTACGGATCGGCCTGAAAGTTTCATTTTGTTGAGAGCTGGTATAGACATTCCAACATCATGGTTTCCATTCAGACCTAGGGTCGTCAGCGGTCTTAGTACTGGTCCGTGATAAACACTCGCTTGAATATGTAATAAAAAGGAACGAGAACGCATTGAAGAAAGATTGCGACCAACCGATATTCATCAATTTCACGGGATATTTCACTGGATAGAGATTTACGCAGAAGCTTGCCCAGATTTTCCAGCAAAACGATGGTCAAACCAGAGAAACGATAGCGGATATGGATCGCGACAAGCATAGCATGGCTAGTTGAGTCTAAAGAATGTCGATACTCTTCCTCGCTCGGACTGTAAAAAGAGCACAATCATGTGAGTTAGGACCGATGTGGTTAACTCATAGAGTAATTTCGGATAGGGTACACCGTCTGCTCGTCATGCTATCTTATTTTCGGCCGGATAGATTCGTGCAACTTCTTAGTCTAATACCGATACTAATCTTACTCTTATACTATTCTAGTCTCAGGTTGTTTAACTAGTCTCTGCTAGGCTCAATAGATCTAGAGTATACTGGTTTATTGCGGCTGCTGAAGTTCTCTCGGAGAGGCAACTAAGTTCTAAGTTAAATTCAAATCTCTCTGGTGCTGAAATTACAAGTAATTTCAGCACTTACAAATAAGTGGGTTGTTAGTTAGATGGATCATGATTGGTTAATATTAAATACTTTACAGTGGTAAAATATCTAATTTATCCAATCATAAAATGTAGTTTAGATCAGGTTCCACCCATCCGGGTTTTACAGAGTTTTTTAGAATAGTCTTTCTGCAATTCAAAGGATGGACGATGGACGTTGGTATTTGGCGAACATCATATTTCTTCTGGGTTCTCTTGTTAGAGAAGTTCCAGGTTCAATCGCTGTGTCTTCTCATGACAACGACTGGGTTTTCGCAACAAACTCAAATCTGATTTCAGAATGGTTGGCTATGACAGGTTTTTCTGTTCCATGTTGAGAACTTCTTTTGGGTTGTCCTTGTCTGGGAATGGCGTGGAGATTGTGCGTGGAGGGGATGCCTGGTTACTCGGATCTGTACGTATACTTGAACATCGAGGTGGTCATTGTTCTAGTTCAATGAAATCCTTTTCTGCGAAGTCAAGTCGTACTCTAAATCCTTTGAGTTGTGATTGTGGGCGGCATATTGATTGTGGTTGGCCATTCTTTTTCGAGTGTAGTGGGGTCATTTTGTCTTTGGATGTTCGTCTTTGGTGTTGTATGCTGATCTATATACTGCAAGGTGTAATTTACATTTTATAAAATTTTTATTAGTTTGGTGTTTTAATTATGATTTTGGTTAGTTGTTTTCACAAAAGCTTTTTGTTTTAGTTCGGTTATTTTGAAGAGTTACTCACCCTTGAGTACCTCTTATTAAAAATAGAAGTGTGGTCACAAAGCGTGGAGGTAGCGCGGTGGGTTAGGCCGGCTATAGAGCATGCTCAGGACGTCCTCTCTGGTGGGTTAGGCCAGGAGTGGGAGTATGATTTCGTGCGGTTTCTGTGAGAGGTCCTGTTATGTGATAACTTTTTATGTTGGGTTTATTGTGGTTTTTCTTTTGTTTTGTTGGTTGTGTCCTTTTTTCAAAAATCAAATTTTTTTTGAATAGGGTTTGTCTTTCGACTTTTTTGTGTTTTATTATTTCTTTCTTTGACTTTATAATAGTCTTCAAAAGAATAAATTATCCAGTTTTAAACTGGGTTAATCCGGTTTGGGTACCGTTGGTTTCCTTTTCTTAGTCATGCTGTTATTCTATGTGTTGTGGTGTTTAGTAAGCTGCATTGGTTAGTTTTGTTTAGTATATAATTCCTTTCCAACCGGGTTAAAGGAAAGATTGAAACTTGTTATCGTGTGTTAGAGTTGTTGAGTGTGAAAGCTTGAAACTAAAATTCATTATTTAAACAATTCTTCGTGGGCGAGCTGTGCGAGTTTGGATAGAATTCTTGTGCGAGTGAATGGAAATATCAAAAGGTTAGTACTGCATTTTCGTCTTATCAATTTACTACATAGAATTTCAATTTTACTGCTATTTTTGGGGAAAAATTAAGTTACAAATTTTCATCATTATTAGAATTACTGCTTTTAGGGAAATAATTTATAAATTAATTTACTACATTTGTATGAAATTTGTTTAATTTAGCTGGTGCAAAAGATTATTAGAGTTTTGAACAATTTAAAGAAGTTTTCTATTTTTTATTTTTCTTTTGTGTATTTTGCAGATGATCGTGAGATGAAGACTAAAAATCGAAATGAGACATGGATAAAGAATGGTTAGTGTTTAAATTGAATTTATTAGTAAGGAATATATAGAAATTATATTTACCTGTTAGTCGTCGGGGAAAAAACCGTGGGGGAAGATGTCGTGGATTATGTCGGAGTTAGTTAGTAATTTTGCTAGTATGCGAATGATGTTTTTAGTTTGAAGCAGTTGCCAAAGCAATTGAAGTGCTTTAATGGTTTTTAGTTCTTCAGTGCCAACTGCAAAATCATAAGGTGTGTTTTGGATGAGATTATATAATTTGTGATTATATTTAGTGTTGTGGATGAATTCTAATATTGGGATTTCTATAGGTTGAACAAATTCATGTGGGATAAGGAAGGGTCTGGATTCTTCTGCGTTGAAGGTCTTTGTGATGGGACAAAAAATATACATTTGGGTTATGGGATCATAATTGCGAAGAATACCGTGAAGGTTAGTATCTCTGATGCAATATGTGAAGTTAAGAAAAAATCGTGAAGTGTATTTAGAGTTAATAAATTGAAAACGGTGGTGTGGTTGTCTTGATGGAGTGTGTAGGTCAAAGTGATTTTGTATGAAGCGATAATATGTATATGTGTGGGTTTGTTTAGTGCGTAACCTAATGTCGTGTGAGCAGTGCAAATCTCGTTCGTGTGGTGCAAGGAAATGAAAGGTTAGTGAAAATAATTGAAATTTTTCTTTAAAACTTTTGTAAGCTTGTGTGTCGGTTAGTGCTTCAGAAATGATGTGGTCGAATTTGCGATCAAGTATATTGAGTGTAAAAACATATGGTGTTTTGATGAAAAATTTTTCTGTGATTTGTGGGTTAGCGAAACGGTCATCATCTAAAAATTGGTCTTGGTTAGCTCGGATGATGTTGTGATCGTAATATTCTAGCGTGTATTCGTTAGCTCGGGGTGCAGTGTGTGTTTTTAGTGACTTTTTATATCCTATATAAGTAAATTGTCTATGTGTTAGTGGCGTGGTGAGTCGATATAGCATATCTTTATTTCTTTCTATATCGATGTGAGTATTAGATAAAGGTAGGCAAAGGGGGTTAGTAAAATGATAATATGATGTCCAATGAAGTGTAGGCATTAAAACTTGTTCATCTACAAAACTACGTGTGTCACTAGTGTTATTAGGAGTGTTCAAAGTATATTGTGGAAATGAAGGTAGGGTGATTGCTAAAAAATCTTTCGTGTTAGTGTGATTTGGATGATTAATATATTCACGGGCTGTTCCTGGTTTTGTTGGAAATTGGTGGTTCGGGAATTTTCTTTTGAAAGTGCGATAAGCTCTATTAGTGCTATTCGATGATTCGGTGGATGTGGATGATGGTGCTAATGATGCGGTATAAGCTGAAGAGGGTGTAGGGGTAGGTGGGTTTGATGATTCTATTGTGGATGAGATCTGATTTATAGTGGTGTTTTCAAGGTGGAAGGGTTGTTGTTGTAGGGTGATAAAATTATCTAGTTCCTGGGAGATTTGGAGAGTATCTGGAGAATTGGATGATCGGTCTGAATGAAATGAAGAGTAGGTTGGGGTGACTTGTGAAGCATAAGAGGGTGTAGAAATGGATGGGAGTGGGTTATTTGACGGGATTGGTTGAAAAGGGGGTTTTGAAAAAACTAAGGAGTTGGTTTGAAAATTATTGGATGGAGATGGTTCAGAGTCTGCAGGTTCATCAGGGGTTTCAATATTTGGGTTATTAAGTTGTGAAATGGAGTATAAAACTGAGATATGTGAGTTAGTGTCTGAATTCATGCCTGATGTTACATTATTGGTTGGGAAATCGGGTGGCGGGAAAGCAAAAAGTGGAATTATTGTAATTGGAGTGTTGAGTTTGGTTGGGTGGGAATTTGAGCGGTTTTGGGATCCAAGTTGTCGGCTCATCGTGGGCTAAAAAATTTATTATTTTGAGACTGAAAAGCGGTGGTATGGGGTTGTTCTATAATTTGTTCATATGTATTTTCATCTAGTGGATGGTGTGTCATTATATGTTGAATGGGACTTTGTGATATGGTTGGTCTAAAATTTGGATCATGTGTTATTGCTGAATTTCGAAAGTTTCGTGGGACTAGTGATAATGGATGGTTATGTGGTAGGGGTGGTAACTGTGGTGCTGTAGGCGTTATGTCTACATTGTTATGTTCTTCGTCGTATGTGTTCTGTCTTGTTGCTATTTTTGTGTTGTATTCTTTTATTTGTGCGTCCAAAAGAATTTTGTTTATTGATGATGAAAAAATTCCAAAAAGTCCTGCAAATAGTATGCGTGCTACACTTGCTTGTCTATTTACTTGTGTGTGTATAGCGCATGTATTGTAGATTCCTTTTAAGAGTGAAAAAAGAAATCCTATAAAGTTAAACCTTGCGTATAAAATAGTCAATTTTTCTAAGATGTAGTAGGGCCATCCTAGAAAATCGAGAATTTCATTTTTTAGTGTAACAAAGCTAAAAATATTTATAGGTGAAATATCCTGTGGTCTGTATTTTTCACCGTTTAGATATATATAGTCTTTAATGTCCTTAAAATATCCGCTATAATCTTGTGTATAAATATCTGCAAATCCTGCGGTTTCGGCAAGTTTGCGTAAATTTTGGTCAATTGATTGTCTTTGTATAGTGTCCATTTGTGTTAATAATTCTTGGAATTGTTGTGTTCTAATGTGATGTTGGATATCGGATTTTGAGTATATTCCAATTGACTGTAGGTCAATATTTGGGTTTCGAGCAATGCTTTCAGGTGAAAATTTTTTGAGTGATTGCATTAATGTGGGATATGGGGTAAGAAGGTAATATTTATCTTCATCAGGGTTCAGTTGAACTACATTGTGGCTATTTTCTGATCCACATGGGACTGCGGTATCCCAGAAATAGGTTCGTCTTGAAAGTGTGTCTACGAAATGTACTTTATTCTTATAAAAGATAGGGATTCTTTTATAGCATCTTTTATCTTCAAAAACATATAGTGGTGATACTTTTTTGGTACAGGTATAAAACCATAAAATGTTTCCTTCGTAGTCTAAAAAATTTGATCTATTTCCTGATAGTAAATATCCTGCGTAAGGTATTTTTAATACTGCTAGTGCAAGTGATTGTAGGATTTGTGTTCTTTCTAATTCACATAATTGGTGAAGTGTTTCTAATTCAGAGAGTGACATTTCTTGAAAAATGCGGCTAATTGTGTAGTCTAATTTCATATCTAGGTGAATATCATAGTGGATGTTACCGAAATATGTACTATTCATTAGTGATAGTTCTTGTAAACGTGTGCTTCTAGTGTCATGGGGTTTTAGATGTCCACCAGGTTGACCTTTACTTTTTTGAAAGTCAACTGGTATATATGATGTTCCTTCGTTTATAGGGTGAATTGTGGCGTATGGGTCGATTTTTATTTTTCCAGTGGTCATGTCGAATCCTTTTTCATATTCAACTAATATCTCGGAGTATTGTGTTCTGTGAAGTGGATTTCTGTATTTACATGCAAGTTCTGTTTCTTGATATATTTGAAAACGTGTCAATTTATTTTCTATATTGTGTATATTTCTAAAATTAGAACTTTGTTTTCGTGATGGATGGACTTGTTCATATGGGATTGATTGTATAAGTATTGATTGTATTGTCAAGTCGGTTTTTATTTCCATTTGAGACTTGTGAACAATGTACTTTCTTTTCAGAAAATGTTGCTGTGAATTTATATCCTGTGACTGTTGTTGCTCGGGCTTTTGAATAAAGTGTCGCTATTACATTTGTTGTTTCTATAGCTTGTGGTTCTGTTTCGCATTGTGATACTTGATTTATTGCATATTTGTGTAGTGTTTTTTGTTCGTTTTCTTCACAATCGTAATGTGTTACTAATAAATCTTGGGGTCCTGTGCGGGGGGAAGGGTTTATGTTTTCATTGGAGGTTACTAGAAAAAAGAGTTGGAGAAAAATTAATATTTTTAGAATATACATGTGTATGATAATCCTGAATATGGGTTATAAAATGTGATGTAACCAATTGTCTTTTTGGTATATCTGTCGTATTTGTATATTACTTCAGTTGTTATAAATGGTGGTGGTAGTGATTGAGCTGTTATATTTGGTGGGTTTAATGGGTAGGGATGTTGAGTAATGTTGTTTAATTTAACCGTGATTTCAAATTTTAATTGTAGACTATTTTGTTGGAGTATTTGGATGTTATGATCACGAATGTCTTCGTGAATGTCTTGTCTATATTGTAGTCTATTTAGTGCCCAGTTGTGGAGTCGGTTACTTTCTGGGTGTTGTCCAAATAATGGTGGAGGTGCTGTGAATGTATTCCAGTCTAGTCTTAAAGGAATATTTGTTGATGATTGTTCTCGATATCTAGCGTCGAGGTTATTTGGGAAATTTAAGTTAAAAGGTGGTGGTGAAATCTGGCTTATTGATGGTGTTGATGGTAGTGATAATGTTTCTGGCAGTGATGAGGATGTTGTTGTATCCGTAGAAATATCTATTGGATCATTGATTAAATTTGGTTCACCTTGTGTGAATGAATTTGTTGTCCAATATGGTAGTCGTGATGTTTGGTTTGTAGGGTTAAAGGGATTTTCACGTATTTGTTCAGATGTTGGTGTTGAACCTAAGTAATCTGAGGGTAGGCTTGAGGTGCTACGTTGTGAAAGAAGCGTAGGGGTTTCTGGTAATATACCGATGGGGTTTTCTGGAGTACTTTGTGATGGGGATTGGGGTATATCAAAATGAACTCGGGGAGTTTGAAAATTTCTATTTCGTCGAGGATGTATAATTTGTCTATTTATTTCGACTGTAGTTTGGTTTTGACTAGGATTTCGTATTCTACTTAATTCTTGTGGTAGTGTTGGGTATAAGTTATATGTTGGTTCGCTTAGAGGTGCTTGTCGTTGAACTGGTTCTAGTGGTTCAGATAAGCGAGCGTGTCGTTCTTCCAAAGTATATGGGTTATCTTGAAAGGAAATTCGTGTGGAGGATGGTGTTGGGTTATCTTGGGATGATGTCGGTGAAGACTGACTGAGTGATTGTTGGTTAGCAATTTTTGATGGTTTTTTATTTATTCTTTTAGTGGAAAAATTTATGTTTATTATAGTATTCTTCTAGAAAAAGAATTAGGAGGATTGTTGCTAGAGCGAATGTGATGATTGCTTTCTTTATACATTTGCATATTGTCAAGATGAGGGATGATAGAAATGTTATAAAAATTACAAATAGTAAAAAAATATCTGTTCTACTAAAAATGGTTTGTATCATTTAGATAAGTTTTGTGAATCGTACCTGTGGATATAGTCAATAGCTTTTGAAAGCTGGAGGTATAGTTCAAATATGGAATAGAAAATTAAAAAAATATTGCAAAAAATGATTAAGATTATTACAAAAGCTTCAAAGGTATCAAAAAGAAATATGAATAAAAGTTTAAATATTGTTAAAAAGTTTATGAAAATGTTGAATATTAAGTTGACTGGTCGATAGAAGAGCATTTAAGAAATGGCTTCTCGATCGAATATTTTTTGTTGTTTGAGGCAATTTTCAAGTGTGGTCGGATCATTTATTGGTTTTTTGACAAGTGGGTTGAGTTTTGTGAAAAACTGTTGGGGGCGAATTTTATTGTAGTCGGGAGGTCTTCTTTGTATTTATTTTTATTTGTCAAGTGATCTGGGGTATTTTTGAGATTTTTATACTTTAGGCTAATTAAAATGGTCGTTCTTTTACTTTAGGCTAATTTAACATATTTGTTTGGGGGGTATTTGAGATCGGAGTTGGGGAAATTTTGTTGATCTTTGGGTTATTAGATAAGGGAGGGTTATGATATTATGGTGATATTTATTTTAGTTGTCAAGTTGGAGTGGTTTGCTTATTTTTGACCTGGAGGTCACAAAGTTATAGTTATAGATATGCCTGGAGTTTAGTATCGTTCGTCTAGTTGGTTTGTGTTAGAGTTAGAGAAGGTGACGGATTGGATGAATCCTATTGGCTAATTTTGAACTAGAATCGTTGCTTGTTTGTCAGCATGTTATTTTGAAAAATGAAAGTTCAAAATATTTCAGAGGTGCAAAGATTATGAAATATAAAATTAAAGCTGTTTTTGAAATTCAACTTTCTTTAATATTTTAGATTGTGGAATGAATGTTTTATAGTTTTTACGTGGTTGATTTCTAAGTCGTGATGACTCTCTATGTTCTGATTTGTCGATTTGTTCTTGGGGTATTATTTTTTCTGTCAATTTTCTATTTTTTCTTTCTTTTTGAGGTTTAATTTGATCTAGCTTTTTTGTATTGTTTTTTGTTGTGGTTGATTTTTTATTTTGATTTTCGAGATGAATGTCATGTTGTTCCTTTGTTTTATTCTCCGTATGTGGGTTATTTTGAATAATTTTTAAACCTGTGAAAGAATATAATTGAGTTAGTTCGCGTAGTGCGTATTCTTTTGGGTAATAAGGTAATAGGTTGTTTCGATGTTGAACAAATTCTTTTTTGTCTGAGTCGGTGATTTTATATGTGACATCAGTGGGTTTGGCAATTATTTGGTATGGTCCTTTACGAAGGGGTTGTAATTTTTTAGAGATTCCTTTTTGAGTGTTAAAATTGGGTATTAAAACAAATGTTCCAATTTTTAAATTGGAGGCTGGTGTAAAGCGTGAATTGATTTGTTCATTAATGTTTTGCCTTTGTAACAACTTTTTTGTTACTTTTTGGTAAATTTCATTATGTTTTTTATCTCTGTTTAAAATCCATTCGGTGTGTGTACCGGAGGCAAACTAAGAATTTGTGGGTGATGAAAATGATCTTCATCGTGTGTATGTAAAGGTAAGTTGTAACAAATTGAGTCTTTATTTGGTTGACAATAACTTTGTGCATTTTTATGAGAGTTTGCTGTAAACATAATTGGTTTGCGTGGCTTTTGATTAAAAACCATTTCATATGGTGACCTTCCTAGAGTTGTCGTGATTTGTGAATTATATGCTAAGGGAAATAGTTTTACATCTGCTGATCATTCGGTGTATCTTGTATCATTTCCATTGATGATACATCTAAGATATTCTTGTAGTGAACGGTTCATACCTTCGACTAAGCCGTTTGTCCAAGGTGCGTGAGATGTACGTGGTTTGTGTTTGATGTTATATAAATGACATAGTGTGATGATTTCATTATTTATGAATTCCGTACCGTTGTCTGTAACTAAAATTTCTGGTAGTCCGAATTTGGCTATCCAGTGTTCATAAAGTGTTGTGTAAGCGTAATAAGCGTTACAATGTGGTACTGGGTTAAGTGCTACATAATGTGTAAACGCGTCAACAATTACCATAATGTAGGAATTTCCTTCGGATGAGGGTGAAATTGGTCCTTTTGTATCAAATGAAATACGGTGGTTAAAGTACAAACTTTGTCCTTTAAAACCTTGTTTTTGTGCTATTTGTTTTTGATTTGGATAAGGTTTATTTAGCTGACATACTATACACTCATTGCATAGTACTTTTAGCCAAATTGGTGCATTTGGAAAATAAAAGTTTTGTATGAAATTTGAATATGTTTTCTCTGATCCAGAGTGTCCTTTAATGTTTTGTGTATGTGAAATATTAAAAGCTATAAGAATCATACTTAGAGGGAGACAGGGAACTGTAGATTCATTTAATTTGTATTCTAGAAGGTCTGTGTTTTCGTTAATTGTAGTATTATTAAATTTTCGAAAATATCGGAGGAGTGTTTTATTTCCTAAAATAGTTGTATCTGCCTTGACGTGAACAATACTGACTCCTCAAGAGGAAGCGTCACGGACAGCAAAGATTTATTTGTGCCAGGATTTTAGTTGTCTAATTACTGGGTCAAGATTTTGATATTGTTTCAAAGTATTAATTGTAATTTTATCTGTTGGGGGGAGAAAAATGTTTTCAATTTCTAATTTAGATAAAGGAATTGTATCAAGTGGGTCATGGAGGTCAAAAACTTGATTTATTGTGTACTTTGAATCGTTTGTTTGTGGTCCTGATAAATTTATTTTATCAGTTAGATTTTCTTTTTCAATTAATGGAAAAAGATCTTTTTCATGTGGGTGTTGTTTTACTCTTTTTTGTTGGGTGTTATTTTTTATCCATTGTGAATATGGAATTGGTTTGAAAGTTGATGTTCCAAGTAGATCAACTTCGTAGTGGTTATTTTGGCAATCTAAATAAAGTGGGAAGTGTTGTAGATTGTTTATCTGTGATTGTTCAACGTCAGTTTTTACTGCATATTTGCATTCTAGTCGGGGTGATGTTTCGTTCTCTGCAAGGTAGAATTTTATATTTTTGGGTATTTCTACTGTAGTTTTACGTGTAAGTAATTCAGGTGGTGTATTTCGACTTAAAGTGTCTGGTAATGCAAGATTTTTTCCTGCTGTCCAAACAATATGTAAGTTTGGGAATTTCATTAGAATTAGTTGAAATCTATAAACTCGGTGATTTGGATTAGATTTTTGTGTAAAGAGAAAAATGATTGGTTTGTGGTCTGTGAATAGGACTGTTGGATGTTTTGATCCAAGTATCAGGAATTCATATTCTGTAAGTGTATATATTATGGCTGTACATTCTCTCATTAGAGTTGAGAGTCGTAGCTCTGCTTGAGTGAATAATCGAGAAATTGCTGATATAAGATTCATTTTGTTTGTGCCATTGTGTGATTGTAATAATGCTGCGCCGATGCCAAAATTCGAAGCATCGCACATTGCATAGAATGGTTGATTTGGATCTGGAATTGTATTCGAAATTTGTTCAGTTAAGTGTTTTTTAATTTCTTCAAATCGTGTTTGATGTTCTGTGTTCCATTCAAAATTATTTTGTTGTCTAAGTATTTTATAGAATGGTCTTAGGTATAATTGCATTTTATAGACATATTTGCTTAAAAAGTTTAACATTCCAAGGAATTCTTGGATTTTCTTTTTGTTTGTTGGTGGTTGGAGCTTCTGAATAGCATCAATGCGTGATTTTAATGGAGTGATTGTTTTTCTTTCTATATTATGTCCTAAGAATTTAACTCGTGTTAAAAAGAAGTGTGATTTATCGGGGGCGGCCTTCAGATTTTCGTTTTGGAGTATTTTGTGATAGTGTTCTAAAACATTGAACATTTCTTCTTTTGTCTGTGATTGCATAAAAACATCGTCTAAATAGGTGATTGCGTTTTTCTTGAGTATTAGTGGTCAAAAAATTTTGCTCATAAAAGCTGAAAATGCTGCTGGTCCTATGGATATTCCATAGAATAGGCGGTTGAATTCATATTGCTGATTTCCAATAACAAATTGTGTTAAGCGTCGCGATTGTTCATCTAGTGGCATTTGATTATATGCACTATTCATATCTGCGGTTGTAAAGTATTTTCCGTTTATTTTTGTTAAAATAACTTGTATTGGTTCAATAGGCCAATTGCATTTTGATTCGTCTATTAGTGAATTAAGGTATCTAGCGTCTAGAACTATTTTTAATGATTCTCCTTTTGCTAGGATGATAACAGGGTTGATAAATGTGTTACCTTTTGGTTGTTCTTCTTTGTTTACTGGTGAGATAATATTGTATTGTTCTAAAATATCGAGTAATCTGTTTACTTTATCATGTAAGTGAATTGGTACTTTACTTGCTCTTTGTTTTTTGAAAACTGCGTCAGGCTTTAATGGAAGATGTAGTGATGAGCTGATTTCGCCAACATCAAATTTAGATGTTGCATAGACTGATGAATATTTTATTAGCTGTTTGGCTAATTTTTCAAATTCGTCTTGTGTTATTTGTGAATGTTGGAAGTTAAATATTGTTAAAAATTTCTGTTGATTCTCTGTATAGTTATTTATGTTGAATGTAGGTTTGAAATATGGGGTTTTTGTGAAATAATCTGTGTTTCTTTTTTCTTTACTTATTATATTATTTATGGATAATTCTTCATTAAGAATTGTGGATTGACAAATATCTAATAATTGGAGTATATTATTAACGCGGTATGCTTTTTCATGTATTGGTGATATCGTAGCGTTGGTTTCGCAATAGCCTAAAATTCCTAAAGGTAATGTTACTTGATAGGGTGTATTGTTGTATACATGTAGAGAAATAATATCTGAGTTCGAGTTTTTCAAATATTTTATGGATGAGATTGTGATTTTGAAAAACTTATGGATAGGTTTGAATTCAAAATCTGACATATAGAGTTGTTGTTTATTTTGTTTTTTATCATATTGGTGAACTTGTTTTATTGAAAAATTATATATGTTTCCTGATAGTGGTTTCAGGTGTTTTCTTTGTTGATTATATATCGGATAAAATTTCGAAAAGAATGGTGGTTGTTTATTTAATCTTTGAAAAAATATTAGGGATGTGTCTTTTGTTTTTGTGTATTTATCTTTGATTAGTATTTTACTATTCAAAATGTTGATTGTTGGTATATATTTAGAGATAAATGGTATTCCAATAATATTGTGTTTAATATCCGTGATATGGAATATTTGTTTAAATGGTTTATTTAAAATTTTATTCTGCTCTATTGTTCTTGTGGGGAGAAGAAATAATTGAATATTTCCATAGTTTACCAATGTTGATCCTTGTGCTGTTGCTAGTTTACTGGATGTTTCAAGAGGCGTTAGTTTTGGCTGTAATGATTTTATCTCATTCCATGTGGGAATGTTTATTATGTTTGATTCTATTCCTGAATCAATTAAAAAATCAATTTCAAGATCTGGTGGTTGAAGTTCTTTGTTTCTTGGACTTTCTAAAAGAAATAGTATTGTCCAAATTTTTTCTTTGGGTTGTTCTTTTTGTATATTTTGATAGATGTGATTTGTATTCAAGCATTTTGTTTTGTCATTTTCAATGGATTGATTTGTAGTGTTGATTTCGTTAGCTTCTTGTGCCGTTTGTGTGGAATGGATGGGTTCAATATAATAATTGTGAAGGAGTTCTAAATGATTTTCATATATATGTGATGAAAAAGGTTGTTCATATATAATAGGTTCGTAGTCATTTTCGACTGCTATCATATTTATGGAGATAGTGTTTTCTGTATCACTTTCTGAATCTGATGATTCGCAATTTATTTGATTTAGTTGTAGTTTGTTATTTCCTGTGTCATCAATACCTGGGGGGTCTGATGTTGTTTCTGGATTTGATTGTACTTGATTAATATTTCTTTGATGTTTAGGTGTACTACTTCTGTGGCGATTATTAGAGTTATTATAATGGTTATTATTCCTGTGTGGTGATTGGGAATAATTTCTATAACGATTATTATAACTTGAATGTCGATTTTGTGAATTATTTCGTGATCTGTTTTGATAATTATTGTTTGGTCTGTTATAGTTTGATCTATTATATGAGTTATTCCTTGATCGATTGTTCGGGTAATTCTGGTTTCGGTTGTTTGAATAACTTCTATTTCGATTATTGGAGTAGTTTCTATTTCTATTGTATGATGAGTTTCGTGATTGATTGTTTGGATAGTATTTATTCCTTGATTGGGAATTAGATCTAGAAACAAATTGTGTTGTGTTCGAATTTGATCTGGAGTAGTTATTTCGACTATTTGGTCTATTGTAATGATTTTGTGACGAATTTTGTGTATTTCTTCGTTCTGGTGATCTTCCTCTATAACTTGAGTTATATGGTGATTGAGTTCTCGTGTAGTTTGTATTGTTCGGAAGTGGTTTTCCTGAACTGTTGTTGCTGTATACACTTTTGTTCGGTAGATTTTGATCTTTTTTCATGTACTGATAGAATGATTTATTCGGTTCTTTATATTTTTGAGGTTTGTTTTGATTGTCCTGTTGTTTTTGTCTACATTCAGAAATACTATGTCCGTATCGTCGGCAATAATTACACCATTTTTTGAAAGATGGTTTGCCTTTAAAGTTTGGGTGTTTTTCGTAAATATTGAGTATTTCAGTGATTTTTTCAACGAGGTCTGTATCTGATTCTTGTATATTATTGATATTTGTGGTATTTGTTTCAATTCGGTTAACATATTGTAATTTCAGATTTTCTGTTTCTTCAAGTTTCATTGTGATTTCCGCTTGCTCTAGTTTGTCTACTAGTTTTCGAAAATCTAAATCGGGCTCTCGAATTGAGGAGGGATGGGATGCTCTCTTTTTTATTGCTATTTTCCTTAATTGAGGTGTTAAGGTCATCATTAAGATTTCTGTCATTTTTGTGTTTTTATAGTCGTGTGTATTTAATGAATATGCTTTTCGAACTAGTGTTTCGATACGTACTGCTAATTGTTTGATGGTTTCATTTGGTAATCTGCGAATTTCATTACATAAAACTCTTTGTTTTTGTTTGTTTCTTTCGGAGTCAAACATTTTTGAAAATTCTTGTGTAAATCTTTTCCAATTTGATTTTATTTCTATAGGCAATACTGAAAACCTGGGCTGCGCCGTCTAAGGTTGTCTGTATCAACGCTGTGCGTCGATGTATCCAGTTTTGATGTAATGGCGTATTGATTGGTTCAGGTCCTATATTTAAAATTAAATTTGCTGTTACTGCATTTAAATAATCTTCTACAGAATATTCAGGGTCTGTTCCTGTGAATACCATTAATGGTTTGTTTGATGTTATTGATGATCCACCCATAAGGTATGGATTCATTGTCATTTGTAATGATTCTGCTGCATTTGGCATTTGTGAAAAATTCGAAAGTTGATTTACTGTTATTTCGTGTTGTTGAAGGTAATATGGAAGTGGTATTTCATTTTGCATTTGTGTTGGTTGATACGAGTGTGTAATCATTGGGTTTTGTGGCTGAATTGGTTGAAAAGATTGTGTATTAATTGGGTTTTGCATTTGCATTGGTTGTTGATTTTGTGTATCTGTTGGGTGTGGAGAAAAAATTCTATGATATGTATACGGTTTTTGCACTCCTTGTCCACGATATTCTTGAGTGTATGGTGCAAATATATCTGGTTGTAAATAATCATCATCAGAGGATAAATAATCCGTTTGATGAGATGCTTGCTTTTTATTTTTATTCTGTTGAAAGAATGGGTAATTTTCACTACCATCCTGTGGAGGATGTGAATTAGTTTGAAAATTTACTGAATTGGTTGTTGCCATTGGGTTATCCCAATATCGAGATCTTATCTGATTATTATTATTTTTTCGGGGGGGATAGTTTGTTTTTGATGAATGTGTGTAAGTATAATTGTGTTCCGCAAAATTGTTTCTTGTGAACGTTCTGCGTGTTTTTGACGGTATTGTCATGGGTCTACATGTTTGATAATCCATTTGTGAATATTTTGGAGCAACCGAAGGTTTAACGGTTGATTGTAAGGTTACCTGTGCTAGTGAAGTGTTTGTATTTCTTGGTGTTGTTAAATTTGGACGTATTGGTGAAATACTTTGTTGTGTAGTTGTTGTTGTTTGGACGATTTCTTCATTTATGAAGTGTGATGGTGTCTGAATATCTTGTTGAGTGAGATTCCTAGTTCCATTAAGGTTTTCATTGTGTATGACGGTCGAATTTAAACTGTTATTTCGCGTATCAGGTAAAAATGTATTGTAGTTTAATGGTGTTGCATCAATGGATAATGGTATTACTCTTACATAATCTCTTATATAAGATATTGTACTTATTGCTTGACTTGCAATTGATTGTGGGATATTTATAAATGCATAATGAGACCATTCGGGGTCCCAAACGTAGTCTGACTGCTCTGTGATGGCGGTATCATCGTTTGAATTTTGAGGTCTGATATTTTTTCTTGCTTGTGAAATTAAATCTATATTATGTGTGAAATAATCTATTATAAACCATGCCAAAATTTTTTGTAAATCATGTTTTGTATGTTGTGAAACATCATCTTTAGTGAAATTTTCTTTAATTATATGTAGAAAAGTTGAAAATAGTGTGATTTCATGTCGTACCCTTATATGTTTAGATGTCTCTGTCGGTGAGACACTTGGGATTGGAATTTCGTTTTCTAATATTGAGATATAACTATATATTATGGCAAAAACTTCATTAGTGAATATGGAGTTTGCTCTTTGTGAATTATGATATTGTATGCTTTTTATGTATTCTGAGAATACTTTTGAAAATTCTAAATCAAGGTCATCTGTTTGAATTACATATTTGTGGTGATTCGGGTTTGGTGAGCTGAATTCTATGGTGTAGATTCCGTATTGTTGTGTCAGATTACATATATCTTTCAGATAGTGATCAATAATTTGTCTTTTGATCTTTACATCTGGGAACTCTGCTTTACATGGGCTGATTCCGGGTTCAAATAAATTTAGTAGTAAATTCTTGCAAAGTATATGCTGTCCTCTATCAGTGGGTGCATCTACGAGGAAGGGGAAGATATCGTCATCATCTGGACTATCGTCACTTGGAGTGTGTGTTTGGCTCATTTTTTCGTTTAATGACTGTTAATAGGTAATTATCAATGTGTCTAATTGGTTGATTCCAGTTATATAAGTGTACTGGTTTGTGTTTATATTGCTTTTTTATTCGTCTTTTTCCTCTTTTTGATGAATTCGAAGTTGTTTCTGAGTCGGAAAAATATAATTGATCGTGAATGGGGCAATTTTTATCTCTAGATTCTTTTAATTTATAAAGTTCGTCTAAATTGCTGGCTTCTGATTCTGAAAATGCGTTTCTATTTTTGGAAAATCTTTTTCGTGTTATTTGTCTTTGTTTAGTTATTATTTTCCTTTTTAGTGTTTGTCGTTTTGTTCTAATATATCCAACTGTTTGTGTGTGTGGTGTGATTACAAGGTCGTATTTTTTGTTATCTATTTCACAGTTGTGTAAAACGATTGTTTGTTTGTTTCCTAGATTTTTAAATGACATAAGGTTTAGGATGACGGATGCAAAAAGTTGTTAGATGATTTCTATTTTCTTAAATTGTTAGTTCTTACGATTTTTTGGTTAGCTTAACCTGGGTCTATTTGTTCAGGGTTGGAGAGAAAAGTATATCGATTCCGAAGAATGATTTTTACTTTTTCGTGGCTAGTATAAGTTAAGGTGTTAACTTACTTAATCTTACTTAAGGGTAGTGATTGTGTTCAAGGGTTGGAGAATATTAAATCGATCCACAAGGTTCAGGTATAATTAGAACGCGAGTAGTTCGTTAGATACTATTTTAAACTTACTAATTCTAAGATTTATCCTGGGTCTTGATAAGAGGAGGGTTCAAGTGAAGGATGAATAACCGAAGTTCTTCACTGTTTATCCTAATTTGAATGATTAGTTTTTTTCAAAAATTTCTATTAGTCTTGGGTTTTTTGAAAGGGTTGGGTAGTGAATCGACGTTTGAGGTCGTTAGACACTAGCTAAGTGGGTGGGGGAGAACAAAATTGTTCTTTTTGATCCAAGGATAAGCCTTGATGATCTGATTTTAAGATTAAGTGAATATAAGTTTAAAATGGTTTAAATTTATTTAAGAAAAGATTTAGTGTTTTAATGATATAAGTGAGCTTATGATTGCTGTTATGTTTTAGGTGATAAAGCTGGGACAACTGATGATTTTATGATTACTAACAGTTTATTGTCATGCTACTAATTTTTATTTTGATTTTCAATAAATATTTTCCAAACATGTTTTATAGAATACTGCAGAATTTTAGGAAAACGATCTGAGATCTTTTTATCAATCGTTATTGTATATTAATATTTTGTTTAGCGCCTGAAATGATTATGAAGATTGACTTCAAGATTTTATGTTTGCAAATGAAAATCTAAATTCATTGCTAATAAAATTCTAAATATAAAAGTTTGTGTTGGCTTTTGCCGTACTATCATATAACTATTTGGTAAGTTTCTACTCTGTCGTATGTCGTCTCTGGTTCGAGGTCTTCTTCCAATTCCGGGTAGTTCTCTTATCGTTCGGAATATTGGCTTTGATCTATTGAGTCGTAGAGACATTTCGATTAAATTATCGTCGTGTAACATTTTAAAAATGTTTTGTCTAAATTCTAAGCTATATTTGGTTAATTCTAAACTATTAAGGTCTTGTTCGAGACTTATGGTCGCACCAGATGAGTTAGGACCGATGTGGTTAACTCATAGAGTAATTTCGGATAGGGTACACCGTCTGCTCGTCACGCTATCTTATTTTCGGCCGGATAGATTCGTGCAACTTCTTAGTCTAATACCGATCCTAATCTTACTCTTATACTATTCTAGTCTCAGGTTGTTTAACTAGTCTCTGCTAGGCTCAATAGATCTAGAGTATACTGGTTTATTGCGGCTGCTGAAGTTCTCTCGGAGAGGCAACTAAGTTCTAAGTTAAATTCAAATCTCTCTGGTGCTGAAATTACAAGTAATTTCAGCACTTACAAATAAGTGGGTTGTTAGTTAGATGGATCATGATTGGTTAATATTAAATACTTTACAGTGGTAAAATATCTAATTTATCCAATCATAAAATGTAGTTTAGATCAGGTTCCACATGGTAGGCGTAACTAGTACATGGATCAAAGCTGGTACGGGCAACAACAAATGGTACAAGAATTCAACCTCTGCTCAATTCAATTGTTGGAGAATTCAATTGTTGGAGACATCTTAATTCACGTCATTGTCTGAGTTAACTTAGATGCATAGTGGAAATAAGAAGATAATTCAACCATTCAGCACTACATAGAAATACAAACCTTAACAAACGCCACATTCTATTACTATAGCTATTCCAATGGAGGCGAGAACCAACAAAAATAAAGGGACACTAACGACACCAGACAACAAATCACCAGATAAACAATCAGAACTCGACCAACATCAGAATTTATTCGCACAGTCCTTCTAACAAAACAATCAACCAGCACCAACAGCAAAACCACTTGCACCCAAACAGTCAGCATAACAATGGTACCACGGATTTCCACCAGAACTCAGACTGACAACGACCAATGATAACGTATCACAATCACAACGACAACAGACAGACACGGAGAACATCAGCAAAATCTCTGGAAATGATCTACAGAAAAACAGCAGAAACCACAATTACACATGCAGCAATCCAGTAAACGAGCTGTGGACTCGACCATTGTTACAATTTCAAGCAATACCAGTAACTTTGTTTTATCGAGACAAAAAAAATAGCACATAAGATCTATCGGACAACGCCAGCGACAACGCCCAAATCACGAAAACAATTTCCGACATCTTGAACGTACAACAAAAACGACGCACTGTCTGGCGTTTGGTTTGCTCTTTTACGACCAGTCCACTACAGCGACATATATCAGCATCAGAGTTGGAACTCATGAATCAATCACACCTATCAAGATTATGCTGGTAGAATCTTGATAAATGTTAATGAACCGTGAGCTGCGAATTCGATGCTGGTATCTGTCACTGTAGTGGAGTGGTCGTAAAAGAGCAAACCAAACGCCAGACAGATTGTCGTTTCGTGATGTACGTTCAAGATATCAACAACAATTTCAAAACACCCGCCGTTGAGGTTGAACTTTCGAACCAAGTTTGCAAAGACCACAGTCGCCTTCAACAAATCAAAACCCTTCATCTAGCAGACAAAATTTTAGAAGTCCTAATTGCAAAAGATGCATTCCTGCAAACAATTCTTAGAAATTCACAACCGGAACAAAATAAACTCCTTATCGTGCATCAGCACTAATTGAATGGACAGTTACAGGGTCTATACCCCAAAAATACCGACAACAAAGAAGCAGAAAGGATTGACAGACAAGCAGAATCGGCTTGACATTGCTCACACATATCAAAAAAGATTTTAAAAAATGACGAGATTGAAAACCTTCAACTGATTTGAAGTTATTAACTATCACCAATCACAAAAGAGCAATCTTGGATGATTTGCAGTTTGATTAAAATGCCGTCGATTTTATTACAATGATTTGAACTTTAGTCAGAAGATAATGCTCGTACGATAGGTTAATTACGAGAACTAACAACTTATCTGAAAAAAAAAACAGAATTACTGAGGGTTAAATTGAAAAAAAAAATGTTTTTGAATTTTCGATTCGAAATAATTACACGTGACAACTCTGGAGTTTTTTGAAAACTATCATCTGCAAAAACCAGAGAGACAATTTTTACTGTTAAAAACAAGACAGCATACTGAGAAAACGGGAGAAACGAAGAATAACGATGAGCGAGAGATTATTGAAGAAAAGAGTCTCTGCGAACTTTAACGACTGTACATTTAAACCCTTCCTGGTAAAGAAAAAGGAGCTTCTTCGGCGAAGGGGAAAAAGGAAGAGTTTCTTGTTGAACTGGAGAGTTTTTGTAACAACTTTCGGCTTCCTGGATTGTCTGGATTGAAATTATTAACATACAAATTCATTTTCAGATAAGGATGAACTAGGAGATGACGAAAAGTGTTGATCCTATGGATGAGCTGAGTTGCTTTACCGAACAAAAACAATATCAATTTAGTAACTTAATGGTAATATTGTAATAGTATTATTGTAATATTTTTAGTAGTGGTTCGTGGTCTGATGATACTGAGACCCAGCTTTGAGCTCACTGATTTAGCTTCCCGTACAGAAATAAAATAAAAATACAGATATGCCCAGGGTTAATCCATTTGTTGTGAGATTGCATATCTGCCCTGAACTGTATCAGACATGATCAGATCTGAATTTTTTTTTTTTGAAATTTTCGAATGAGTTCTGAACTTTTGTCACGTGTCTTGTTTTTTTCATTAAAAATAGTTATTTTATCAAATAACACTAAAACTCGTTTAAAATCACGTCCTTATTTAGATCTAGTATTTTCTCGAGGGGGATATCTCAAGGGACATAATTATGCACGCCGAAAAACGCTATTTTCTGTTATAATAACAAACTAGATCAGTAATTTTCGGCACTGTTGCATGGTCCGTAGAATGTTAAGTTTGTGTTTTAGTTTTAGCATGTTTTCATTTTCGTTTTAACCGAGAGAACATTTTCAGGTGACTCAAATGGAACACAATGTATGTGTATGTAGAAGATCTTTGTGCAAATTTAACTTCATTTTAAGTTATCTTCATTTTATGATATTTAGACTCCAAACTGTTTCCAATTTCTCCTCGGAGGGTTTTACGCACTTTTGCGCTTGAATGTGAAAATGGCGCTTAAGTGAATGCACTCGACGCCTTTTAGAGTGGAAATTGAGTATTTCTGACCGCTTGCAGCATCAATCAAACAAATTAAAAGTGGGTATACCCCACGTGTGCTCAATTGTTTTCAGGTCTGCAAAAATTGATCAAAACTGTTTTTAGACCCTTGAATCGATCTGCCCCGAAGTCTTTTTGAAGCTTTAGTGAGTGGAAATCTATCCAACAAAAACTTGGAAACCAGATCTGAGCATCGTAAAATCTTGCCTATTTCAGATCTTGTCCAGACATGGTGCATGTTTCGTTTGGACATTGACATGTCTGAATCAGGACTGAGGCAGGCATGGATTCCATCACAAAAGCAGATCTGCTCAAGGCCTGATTCAGACCTGGGGCACACATGGGTCAGACCTGGTGCAGATCTGCACCAGGTCTGACCCATGTGTGCCCCAGGTCTGAATCAGGCCTTGAGCAGATCTGCTTTTGTGATGGAATCCATGCCTGCCTCAGTCCTGATTCAGACATGTCCATGTCCAAACGAAACATGCACCATGTCTGGACAAGATCTGAAATAGGCAAGATTTTACGATGCTCAGATCTGGTTTCCAAGTTTTTGTAAGGTACGGGTTAGCATTTGGGCCTCCTAGTACCGTTTGGGCGTAAACCGTTTTGTCGATCCGACGTTACGAGAACCAAATGGTAGAGACGGTTAGACATTAGCCAATCGTTTTAGGATTTTACTTCTGTCTGTATAAACTTCCGGGCGAATGTTACATTAGCCCATCTGTCACAATAGCGAATGATGCGAAATTGGGTTGCTTAGAAGGAACAACGTGGACCTAGGCCACAACTATTATTTGGCCAAAGCGCAAATACAATCTTTGCAGAAATTTTTGACAAAGACCCGGAATTGAAAAAGAAATATGAAAAAACATTTCAGAAAAACATCAAAAAGCTATGTGTAGCGTGCACGGCTAGAAATATAATATTGACAGGATTTTATATTTGCCCCGCAATCAAGTTAACAGCAAACATATTCAGGAAAGGTTCAGAGGAAGAAAACGCTTCTTTCTCTTTCAGAGGCGACTCTTTAAACTCAAGCCCTTTTAACTGGACCAGAACTACTGTGCAACTTAATTGGTCTCCTATTGAAATTTCGACAACAAACAATTGCAGTCACAGCGAACAGCGAAACGATGGTTATGCAAATTGCAACTTGTTTCAGGGACCTAGAAGCCCTACGTTTTCTTTAGAACGACTAAGTTAATCGTGAAATCGTTTAGAAAGACAAGAGGCTTAATTTTGGGACATCATGCTCACAAGCCTGGACACTTTTTGTACTACAAAAAAGTGGACCTGACAGCGAGGAAAAAACTTCCAAAATTTTAAAAAGTATTTAAGAACAACATTTTAATGGATGATTTTTTTGAATCAATCAAAAACGCGACATCCGCAGCAACACATCGAGGATATACGGAAAATAAAAAGCAAGGTGTGTTTAATGTTTAATTTGACAAAAAATAAAGAGCAAATTTAACAGCCCATTTCAGAATATATCAGAAGACCATCATGGAAAGTTGACTACACAACGCATTTCAGGAAAACCATGGGACTCTTCAACAGACGAATTTTTATTTTACAAGCCAAAGTTTGACTTTGATTGAAAAAAAAGGGCACAAAAGCAACAAAAGCAACCGGACTCATCTCACTTTTTGCAATTCACTTACGGATAGATTTTCAGAAAACTGTCAGGAGACGACAAAAATGGGAAGAATTTCAACAAGATCTTAAATGATGGATGAACCACTTCCTTGACATGGATACAATATTGATTCAACGATGCATTTTTGACAGCAAAACCAGAGATTGGAAGTCGCACACTTTCTGAGACCCATCTCTGAAATCATTTTCAGACAAAATTTACATAAGAGCGACACATACAGACGGAACATTCACTACGCAACAGTTTATCGGTAAACCAAGAGTTGCAACCAGAAAGCAAATCAGCATTACTAAACTCTAATTGGAGGCGGCATCTTTAGGGGCTGAGCTATCATCAAATTGCAAGCGTGAGTTGTCACTTTATTTTCACAAACTATTCATCCTGAGTGACAGTACACCAACATTCGGATGACTACAATCAAAAAGCAGACAGAAAGCTTACATTCGCAACAGAATCGCAAAAATCATGGCAACGACTTCACTGGAGCAATGAAACCAAATCCTTGGTAAAACGAAGCAGATTGCGTAACGAGAGGCCTCAAACCCCATCAACTCTTCGACAAATGATTGAGGGCACCAAACATCTTTCATCGAACTGGCGACAAATGTTATCTACTTTTTAATGGGCAGAAACTCAAAACACTCACAGCGTTGACGAAAATAAGGTTTGTTTTTGGCGTCAACCGTTTTTCTACTCGGAAAAACCGACTACGGCAACAGCAGTAGCTAAATTTTACGGACAATTTTCATCCCGAACCGACAGCATTGATAAGGCAAACCAATATCTTTTGCAAAGAGCACAGGAACTTTTTTTTGCAGAGATACTACGAAAATTACGAAATAGAAAACAATTCGCAAACCAGGACAAGTTTCTGCGATTTACACTCTTTATTGACAAAGCGAACGTATTAGCAGCTAAAGTACGACTATAGAACGCCCCGATAGATTACGACACAAAGTACCCAGACCTACCGGATGGACACCACTGAACCACAAGACCAATGGTGAAACAAGCACACTATCATTGTCAAAATCTGCAACTAGAGCATATTACGACCTACTTTCATGCCAACTTCGTGATAGTGTGATTAAGAATTCTACTATGACAAATCAGCAGACGAAGATGGCGAGCCTTACACGAGCTACCTAAAATGGCACTTTTTCCCGGATTCTGGGTTGCTAAAAAAGAAAAATCATATCTGTTTGCGAACGTGGGCATCGGCTTCTTGGACCATTTTTTTATTGTTGATAAAAAGGGCAGCCACAATACTCTGAAGTTCGTCAGCATATTCACTTGCATGGTGGAGCGAGCCATTTTTTTGGAGACAGTCTTTTGTCAGCCGATGATTGCCTTTTTGCTATAAGAAGATTCGTATTACAATGAGGATACTCGGACCCCCGACATCTTAGTTTCTGACAACGGTCAAAACGTTATAGGAGCAAGAAAGGCGTTGACAGAGCATATATACAACAACTACATGGAGCCACATCTCGTAGAATTGAATGTTAAATGGATATTGAATACACCCTCAGCACCGCACTACGGAGGAGTCAGGGATTGACTGACTCAGACAGCAGTAATCTTTTTAGGCAGTAAACGTCTAACCGACATGTCATTTACAACTACATTAGTGGAAACCGAATGAATACTGATTTCAAGTCCGATAACTAAGCTTTCATTGGATTTCAACGACAACAAACCGTTAACATTTACCCGAATCGAGATTTTTCACCTAATTTGAAGCAAGATTTGAGCAGTTTGAGCGGTTTTTTTAGACAATTGCGCTCAAAATCTTGCTTCAAAATGAGCTGTTTGAGCGGTTTTTGAACGGTTTATCTAAAAAAAAACTGTCAAAAATCGCGCAATATTTGAACGGTTTTCAGCGGTTTATCTAGAAAAAATGCTCAAAACGGTTCAAATCTTGCGCGGTTTTTGAGCGGTTTTTTTAGATGTTCAAAAACCGCTCAAACCGCTCATTTTGAAGCGAGATTTAGAGCGTAATTGTCTAAAAAAAACCGCTCAAACCGCTCAAATCTTGCGCGGTTTTTGAGCGGTTTTTTTAGATAAACCGTTCAAAACCGCTCAAACCGCTCATTTTGAAGCAAGATTTTGAGCGTAATTGTCTAAAAAAACCGCTCAAACCGTTCAAATCTTGCGCGGTTTTTTTAGATAAACCGTTCAAAAACCGCTCATTTTGAAGCAAGATTTTGAGCGTAATTGTCTAAAAAAAACCGCTCAAAAACCGCTCAAATCTTGCTTGAAAAACAGTTCAAAAATCACCGCAAGAAATGAGCGGTTTTTGAGCGGTTTTTTAAACAAGATTTGAACGGTTTGAGCGGTTTTTTCAAAAAAAAACCGCCCAAACCGCTCAAATCTTGCTGAAAAACCGCTCAAACCGCTCATATCTTGAGCGGTTTTTGAGCGGGATCTCGACCCGGTAACCTTTTGTTGCTGCGAAGAGACTTCTAAAGGAATACGTACCAGACCTGATCAATTAACCCAAGTACAGACAACACTGTGCTCGACTTATGATTTTGACAGCTACAGGAGTTTTGCGATGACCAACGGTAAACCTAGGCCGCGTAGAGGAACCCACAATGTCGTTCATCAGTGCATTAGGGAACATTGCAAAAGAGAAAACTCTCTAAAATTCAAGTGATTCAACATTTAGAAGTCATGGTTATACTAACTACTTATGATAGTAATTTCAGTGACCGGCTTCTCTCCTCTTATGTACCTTGCTCCCCGGAGAGTGTTCATGACTTTTCATGATTTCTAATTTCGACTTCTTTCAGATGAAATTGTTTTGGTCTGTGATGTTGACTTTGTAAAAGCTTCCTAAACAAATTTTTGAACAAATTGAATTGCAGCTTGCCCACATTTTCGTGCTTTTAATTTAACACTGAATCTAATCAATGTGAATGATTGAAAGACGAAAAGATCCACAATATCAAGAAAATTGAGAAAGTCGAAAATTTTGTCGAGAAAAGTCGATACATATCCTATTCTGGTCGAGAAAGTCGAAACATAGTTCGAGCACAGTTGAAACAAAGCGTAAGCAAGTCGACTCTTCGAATATCTGTAGGGACCTTATTAGCAGTGAATCAGTTCAGGGGCCGTAATGTGAAAATTTCTCTCACTTCGTCTCTATCAAGGGTTAAAATGACTCTGTACTGAGTCTGATACTTTGCTGAAATTCAACTGGAACAATACCGAAGCAGGATACTCGCGAGATCATTCCAGGTGTTTTTTTTGAATAATGTACAGTTGCCTACATCAAGTTCAATTTGCAAACACAGAGACTTTTTTGTTACGCCACCAATTATTTTGTGCTCAGCATGGTCCGATGATCAAATTGATTAACAAAGAAAACCATGCGAGCTTTTCAAAAGAATAAAATGTTTAAAAATTTTGAAATGGTCTTTTGGAAAACTTTTGTAAAAACTCACTTTTGCGTCTTGGAATCTAAGTCAGTTCTCCATCGGAGAAACTCTTTGATACCCCAGTAAGCACCGCCTCCAAAAGCCGCGTAGATGGAAACAGATAAGTACATGATGACCAAGGCAGACACAATAATTGCAGAACTTTTCCACCAACTGTAATTCCCACCACTTTAGATGAGCAAGGTAAAACTGACTTCACGGGAATAGCATTCCAAAATTGAGTAAATTTTAAAGCTAGTTCATTTTACCAATCATTAGGTTGTCGATCTTAAAAATGGTAATTCGAGTAGACTGGTAGAAAATGATTTCACATAAAAAACAGTTGGAAAATTAGTCAAAATACCAGCAAAAACTTAAGCCGAAAAGTAACATTTTTCAGCCCATGTTTTCTCATCACCCAGAACATGTGTTTGAGATAAATTTTCGGAATCCGAAACGCTTTGAGTTCAGGTCCAGGATGGTTTTCTCATGGAGTTATTTCGGATAAAATACACCGTCCGTTCTTCACGCTATCTTATTTTCCGCCGGAATCGTGTAAATTCTTAGTCTAAAACCAATCTATATCTTTTTTTTTATATTTCTTAGTCACAATAGATCCAGAAAACACTGGTATTGTTCTGAGGTTAGAGGAGAGAAGAAAGCAATTGATTCGTTCGTATCTATTTTAATTTATTTTCTGGCTGAAACTATTTATAGTTTCAGCTTTAAAAATTATCATACGACTTCTTAATGGATCATGATTGGTTAGTTATAAATATTTAACAGTGGTAAGTATCAATTTATATAATAAACACTTATTTTGAACTGGTCGCATCCATCTGGAGTTTGGCAAGTTTTTTCACGCAAAACTTTTCTTGTGAGGGATGGATGGATTATCTTTCACATTCTTTGAGGAGAGTGTGTTTTGATTGTTTCGATAAAATACATGTGACGAGGTTGAGGGACGGTCGGGCATCCCAAAAGATTGTATGAAAATTACAGTTTTGTGTCAACAAATTGCAGATTTCGTAAGTCAGAGTATGATTACATGCATTCTCAGCTATTCGTTTGTAAATGATCGAGTACCGAGGCAAAGGGTTGACTTCTTTGATTGAAGCGCCACGTAACAAGCATAAAAAAGTTTTTAGTTTTGACATCGAGTTGGCCATTGTTCGATTTCATTGGAAGTTTTAGATGCGATGTTGGCTCCGTACTTTATATTCAATCAAGGTTACGACTGCGGCAAACAAAACCAATAGATTTGCCAATCCATAGGCGGAATGTCGTCGAGTTTTCTACTCTCATTCGCTGCTTGTTTTTTTTTGCTCTGTGAAATTTTTACTTTTTGTATATCTCCATTTCATTAATTCAATTTTAGTTATGATGTTTTCTTTTTAATTTTGCAGAAGTTTTTCAGTAAGTCCGGTTAAATTAAAGAGTTGCTCGCCCTAGAGCTACTCTTCGGAAAAAATAATTGGTCGGCTAAAGACTGGTGGGTAAGCTTGTGTGTCTCTTTGAGTAAAGTCTTTTATTTGTTTCTGACCGTTTCTTTTTTTTGTGTCAGGTGTTTTTTCAGTTGTTTTTGTGGTTTTAAACTTTAAAAAAAAACATTTGTCTTCGATTAGTTTTGACTTGGTGTTTACTAAAGTTTCATGTGGCCTGAAAAAAAACTGATTTCCTTTTCAAAAGATAACTTTGTCCAGTTTTCTCTCGTTTAATTATAGTGGGACTATCCTGAACATGTTTCTAATGCGGTGGCGCACGTGAACTGCGTTGAATAACAAAGCCTAATGTCTTTTTCCAACAAGGTTAAATGAAAGTTTGATATTAATAGAGTGAAAGCTGTTTGAAGTTTTTATTAATAGTTGGTGAGAGTTGAAATTGATTTATTCACTAAAATTGTCATGCGAAGTCGCCAAATGTTATAAGAAAAATTCACGAAAAATGAGCAACTTTGGTGCGAGTTGAAGAGATTACAATTTTGTGGTTTTTTTGAGGTTACTTTTAGTAATTTCGACTTCTTTCTGATGAAATTGTTTTGGTCTGTGACTTTGACTTTGTAAAAGCTTCCTACACAAAATTGTGAACAAATTGAATTGCAGCTTGTCCACATTTTTTTGCTTTTAATTTAACACTGAATCTAATCAATGTGAAAGATTGAAAGAAAAAAAGAGCCACAAAATCGACAAAGTTGAGAAAGTCAAAAATATTGTCCAGAAAAGTCCATTCATATCCTATTCTGGTCGAGAAAGTCGAAACATAGTTCGAGCACAGTTGAAACGAAGGTTAAGCAAGTCGACTCTTCGAATATCTGTTGGGACCTTATTCGCAGTAAATCACTTCTGGGGCCGTAATGTGAAAATTTCTCTCACTTCGTCTCTATCAAGTGTTAAAATGACTCTGTACTGAGTCTGATACTTTGCTGAAAATCAACTGGAACAATGCCGAAGCAGGATACTTGCGAGATCATTCCAGGTGTTTTCCTTGAATATTGTAGAGCTGCTTATATCAAGTTCGATTTAATCCACTGCAAAAGAGGAGCTAGAAGTTTCTCAAACTTGATTTGATCTAGCTCAAAAAAGTTTCATGCAAACACAGAGACTTTTTTGTTAGGCCACCAATTATTTTGTGCTCAGCATGGTCCGATAATCAAATTGATTAACAAAGAAAACCATGCGAGCTTTTCAAAAGAATAAAATGTTTAAAATTTTTGAAATGGTCTTTTGGAAAACTTTTGTAAAAACTCACTTTTGCGTCTTGGAATCTAAGTCAGTTCTCCATCGAAGAAACTCTTTGATGCCCCAGTAAGCACCGCCTCCAAAAGCCGCGTAGATGGAAACAGATAAGTACATGATGACCAAGGCAGACACAATAATTGCAGAACTTTTCCACCAACTGTAATTCCCACCACTTTAGATGAGCAAGGTAAAACTGACTTCACGGGAATAGCATTCCAAAATTGAGTAAATTTTAAAGCTAGTTCATTTTACCAATCATTAGGTTGTCGATCTTAAAAATGGTAATTCGAGTAGACTGGTAGAAAATGATTTCACATAAAAAACAGTTGGAAAATTAGTCAAAATACCAGCAAAAACTTAAGCCGAAAAGTAACATTTTTCAGCCCATGTTTTCTCATCACCCAGAACATGTGTTTGAGATAAATTTTCGGAATCCGAAACGCTTTGAGTTCAGGTCCAGGATGGTTTTCTCATGGAGTTATTTCGGATAAAATACACCGTCCGTTCTTCACGCTATCTTATTTTCCGCCGGAATCGTGTAAATTCTTAGTCTAAAACCAATCTATATCTTTTTTTATATATTTCTTAGTCACAATAGATCCAGAAAACACTGGTATTGTTCTGAGGTTAGAGGAGAGAAGAAAGCAATTGATTCGTTCGTATCTATTTTAATTTATTTTCTGGCTGAAACTATTTATAGTTTCAGCTTTAAAAATTATCATACGACTTCTTAATGGATCATGATTGGTTAGTTATAAATATTTAACAGTGGTAAGTATCAATTTATATAATAAACACTTATTTTGAACTGGTCGCATCCATCTGGAGTTTGGCAAGTTTTTTCACGCAAAACTTTTCTTGTGAGGGATGGATGGATTATCTTTCACATTCTTTGAGGAGAGTGTGTTTTGATTGTTTCGATAAAATACATGTGACGAGGTTGAGGGACTGTCGGGCATCCCAAAAGATTGTATGAAAATTACAGTTTTGTGTCAACAAATTGCAGATTTCGTAAGTCAGAGTATGATTACATGCATTCTCAGCTATTCGTTTGTAAATGATCGAGTACCGAGGCAAAGGGTTGACTTCTTTGATTGAAGCGCCACGTAACAAGCATAAAAAAGTTTTTAGTTTTGACATCGAGTTGGCCATTGTTCGATTTCATTGGAAGTTTTAGATGCGATGTTGGCTCCGTACTTTATATTCAATCAAGGTTACGACTGCGGCAAACAAAACCAATAGATTTGCCAATCCATAGGCGGAATGTCGTCGAGTTTTCTACTCTCATTCGCTGCTTGTTTTTTTTTGCTCTGTGAAATTTTTACTTTTTGTGTATCTCCATTTCATTAATTCAATTTTAGTTATGATGTTTTCTTTTTAATTTTGCAGAAGTTTTTCAGTAAGTCCGGTTAAATTAAAGAGTTGCTCGCCCTAGAGCTACTCTTCGGAAAAAATAATTGGTCGGCTAAAGACTGGTGGGTAAGCTTGTGTGTCTCTTTGAGTAAAGTCTTTTATTTGTTTCTGACCGTTTCTTTTTTTTTTTGTCAGGTGTTTTTTCAGTTGTTTTTGTGGTTTTAAACTTTAAAAAAAACATTTGTCTTCGATTAGTTTTGACTTGGTGTTTACTAAAGTTTCATGTGGCCTGAAAAAAACTGATTTCCTTTTCAAAAGATAACTTTGTCCAGTTTTCTCTCGTTTAATTATAGTGGGACTATCCTGAACATGTTTCTAATGCGGTGGCGCACGTGAACTGCGTTGAATAACAAAGCCTAATGTCTTTTTCCAACAAGGTTAAATGAAAGTTTGATATTAATAGAGTGAAAGCTGTTTGAAGTTTTTATTAATAGTTGGTGAGAGTTGAAATTGATTTATTCACTAAAATTGTCATGCGAAGTCGCCAAATGTTATAAGAAAAATTCACGAAAAATGAGCAACTTCGGTGCGAGTTGAAGAGATTACAATTTTGTGGTTTTTTTGAGGTTACTTTTATCTTTAATTTTTTCAATCTTTTTATAAAATAATAGATTGTCTGACAATTTTAATACATTGAAACTCTCAGTTTATGCTGAGGTATGAGCTTTTTTGTAAATTTACAATTTACTGCGGTCGGTTGGAAAATTTATAAAAAAAATGTTTTTTTTTTTTGTTTTCTTGGTTTTTGAAATTATTGGTGAAATCTACAAGAAAATGGGTGATCAACAGTATTTTAAAGTTCTGAGCGACTTTTAGTAATTAATTAGTAAAAAAACGAATGCTTACTTACATAGAATAGGGGTTGGGAAAAATTCATCGGGGAAAGAGTATCTATAATGGGTGATTGCATTAGAAGCTTTCCTAACCTGCTGATTTCCTTTTTAGTTCGTGGGAGTGGCGTAAGAAGCTCAAGTGCTTTTCTGATCATGAGTTCATCTGGGGCAAGGGCAGATTCATGGTTAGTATTTTGAAAGACATATAAAGTTTATGATTCAAATTTGTGCCATGGATGTTTTCAAATAGAGGGAGTTCAACAGGTTGAACGTATTCATGTGGGATGATATTGGGGCGGGATTCTGTATTGGAAATGTAACAATGAGGGGGCAAAATTATCACAGTGGTTTGACGGGGGTTGTAATTGCGATGAACTATTAGAGATTGTGCGTGTGGGTTAGTTTTGTTTTCAACCATAATTCTTTTGAACAGTTGAAATCTCGTTCTTTGGGTGTGAGGAAAGTAAATGATAGTTGCGAAAAAGTCAAAACGACTGAATTATCATTCAAAAGCTGTAATGTTCTTAGTGTATGCTCGATGATATGATTGAACTTTTTAAAGTGTTGTGTAAATCGAAAAAACATTCGGTTTTAGTGAAATTTTCTTATGTTAGTTTTGAAATGATTGAAGGGTCGGTGTCGTATGGTGTCGAGTTTTTCATGCATCGATGATCAGTGTGGTCGTAGTGAGCAATGGGAAGTGGTTGGACTTGCCTGCGATGTAACGGCTGAGGATTTGTGACACGCCAATATTAGTAAAATTATTTGGTTGTTTGACATTAGTGAGCTGGTAAAAACCTTTGATTTACAAATCACCTTCATCTGATTTTTGAAGTGGTATACAGAGTTAATTAGTGAAATTATGAAAAAAACTAAGGAGTTTTTGGGATGAATTTTTATTCATCAACAAAGGAACCTCGTCAGCTTGGTGAATCTTGGTTAGTATAACAAAATTGTTGAAAAAATGAGGTGTTAACTTGAGGTAACTCGTGCGTGTTAGTATGTCTAAGATGTTGACCTCTGAGTAGTCTGGATATGGAGAAGCGGTTGACAAACTATCATGGTGGATCTAATGGATATTTTTTTTGTTGATGTTGATGTTGATGTTGATGTTTCTAAAGGTGAAGCGGAGTGGGTTAATTGATGTTTTGTTATTGGTTGATCAGTTTTGTGGATCTGTTGAAGGTATTGTATGACATCATTCAACTAGTGTTCAAGTTGATCGTTCGCCATTAAACTTAGGTGTCAATAATAGTGCTGGAAAGTGGTGATAAGATCGAAGAGACGTCTTTAAATGAGGAGCTTGAGTCGGATTGAGGAGTGATTACGGGACTGGGGACTACTGGGGGCATAAGGTGATTGTCAAAGGTTAATTTTGAAACTCATTGAAGGAGTTCTGGCTGGAAATTTTACTGGTAAAAAAGATCATTTGATGACCCTGTTTGGCGGCTCATTGTGGGCTAAAATCATGATCGATATAAGAACAAAAAACAATTGAGTGGGGTTGTTCTACTATTTGTTGATATGTTTCGTTCGATTGATGTCATTGATAAGCAAAGTTAGAGGTTGGGCTTTCTTGTAAATTAATGTTATGATAGATACGTAGTCCTGAGCAAAAAAAGTTCTATAAATTTTGTGAGGATTCAATTTCAATTTGGTAAATTGTGTGATTGCAACGGAGCTGTAGGTTCCATTTGTGTGTTGTTCTGAGGGTCGTCAAATATATGGTTGTCTAATTTGACAATTTTTTTGTAATTGATAAAATTTGTGTCAAAAGATTTATCATTTTTTGAGGGTTATAAAATTATAAAAACTCCTCCGAAAATTTTTTGAGATACGCTAATTTGTTTGTAGACAAGCGTATGATTTCCACAAGTTGTATTTTCCCTTAAGAAGTGAGAAAAAACTAGAAATAATTATAACTTGCTGATAGTTTTGTTAGTAGTTCTAGAATGTAGTAAAGATTCCTACAAAAGCTAGAAGTTCAGTTTTATTGACAAGAAAATTAAGAAAAAATTTGAGGCCCCGTTGAGACATTTAAAATCCTTATATCTCTAAAACTTCTACTGTAAACTTGCGTCTGTATATATGAGGAACCGACTATTTCAGCGAGTTTTCTTAGGTTTTGATCTATTGATGTTCATTGGGTTTTATCCAATTTAGTGAGAAATTTTTGAAATTGTTGTGCTCTGATGTGCTTTTTCATGTCATAATTCGAGTAAAATCCTGATGATTGTATATCAATATTGCAGTTTCTGGAAATTGTGCGTATGCTCTCTGGTGCGAATTTCTTAGTGGTTGCATTAATTTAGAAAATGGTGTGAGGGAGATAAAAATTATACTCTTCGGATTTTTTTTTTGACTTTTTTCTCTCTGTTTGACAAAACTTAATATTGTGTTTCGTTTTTGCGGTCATCAGGATTAGAATGTGATAATCGATTGAACAAAATCTTTATATCTCTAAAATTTTTACTATAAACTTGTGTGTATATATCTGAAGAACCGACTATTTCAGCGAGTTTTCTTAGGTTTTGATCTATTGATGTTCATTGGGTTTTTTCCAATTTAGTGAGAAAACTTTTGAAATTGTTGTATTGTGCTCTGATGTGATTTTTCATGTCATAATTTGAGTAATACCCTGATGATTGTATATCAATATTGCAGTTTCTGGCTATTGTGCGTATGCTCTCTGGTGCGAATTTCTTAGTGGTTGCATTAATTTAGAAAATGGTGTGAGGGAGATAAAAATTATACTCTTCGGGTTCTAAATGAATTATTTTGTGGCTATTTTTTGATTAATATGAGACGGCGGTGTTCCAAAAATATTTTCTTTGTGAGAGTGTGTCTACCAAACAAACTACATTGTTTTGTAGAAAACGGGCATTCTCTGATAGCACCGTTTTTCTGCAAGAACGTATATAGATACTTTTTCGCGAATGTGTAGTAGAAAACGATGTTGCCTTTGTAATCAATGAAATTTGAGCACATTAGTGAAAATAGATATCCTGTACAAAGGATTTTTGATACCGCTAGTGCTAATTATTGCAGTATTGCTCGTTCTAGTTAACATAAATTACGAAAAGTTTCGAGTTGTGATAGTGGTTGTCCTTGAAAAAATCTGCTATCAGTGTAATCAAGTTTCATTATCTAGTTTATGCCATAATGAGTTGATCCGAAAAATGTTTGGTTAATTAGCGTTATTTCTTGGAGGCGTGATCACGATTTTCTGGAAAAAATTTTCACCTATTTGTCCATCGTTCTTATGGAGTGAAACGGGTCTAAAAGATTTTTAATCGTCGCAATTTCTATTTGTTGCGGCTTCATGAATGATGAACTTTCTTTTTTTCATTTCGTATTCGATTTCAGATTCAGTTAGAATTTCAGAATTTTGGAATTTTTCCAAAATTTACATGCGAATTTTGTTCTTGGATATTTTTGAAAACGTCCTAAATTATTTTGAATGTCTGGAATGATTCTAAAGCGACTTTTGTTAGAAATTATTTTTCGTGGGCTTACTTGCTCAAAGGGTAATGATTTTTCAACAACAATTGATGAAACTCCACCATTTGTGCTTGGGTTTTAGCTACTTGGAAGGTGGTGCAAGTATCTTCAGGAAACCAACCAAGGGTTTCCTGTGTGCGAGTTGTAATTTCGCATTAACCCTGATCAATCTTACATGATAAGTGAAGGCCTCGATAGTTTTTTGACATCTTTTAAATCTCTGTTAAGTCAAACTTGTTCGAATTAGGTTTTCCAATCAAAAAACCTTACCTCTTGGTATTCTTGCTTTTTGTGTTGTTTTTACAATTTGATGGTTCAGTATTCATAGTGAAAGTTATAAAGTAATCGTCCATGAGCGCCATGATAACGATATTTTCGTCAAGGCCTATGTGACATCGGCTTTGTTCAAGTTGATGTTGATGAAAAGAGTCTGGAAAAAATGTGGAAGTTTACGAATGTTTGACTTTTTTCTCTCTTTTTGACAAAACTTAATATTGTAGTTCGTTTTTGCGGTCATCAGGATTAGAATGTGATAATCGATTAAAACAATTTGTAAAAACTATTCGCGATTGAGTCTACTTTTTTCTGTTTGATTTTTGTGAAAAATGTACTTTTTTTCAGAAAATTTTCCTGTAAGTTTCCAGCCTAGCGCGGGCCTTAGAGTATAGTTTGGCAATTCAATTTGTTGTTTTTACTGCTTCTGGTTCTGATTCATTTTGAGTGACTTGGTTTATTGTACATTTGTGTAATGGTGTAAGATGATTTTCTTCACAACCATTTTGTGGTACTAAGAGATCTTGAGATCCTGTTCGTGGTGATGAATTGTCACGAAAAATTGGTTCTATTTTGTGTAAAGGGTAAAGGATCTTTATTAGTTATATTTTTAAAAAAATATTTGTGTAGGATAGGCCGGAAAGTTTTGTTTGTGTTGTAAAATTTATTGGAAAGGTGTTTAAGGTTTGTTGACTTGTTTTTAAAGGTGATGATAGTAGAAAAGCGTTTCGGGGAGAGTTGATAATGTTGTTCCTGATGAATAGTCGATTGGGTTTATTTACGAAGTTTGGTCTGCCATTTAGATTTTTGTAGGTCATCCAATTCGGATGTCTTGGTGAAAACTTTGGAGGGCTAAATGGGTTTTTTTACATGCTCAGAACTTGGGCTTGAATCTAGAAAGCCTGAAGGGAGTGATAGTGAATTTAGAGATTCTTTTGCATAGTTGTTGACTGCGGGGTTGGTGCAGGTTTCTTTAATGTGTAGTATTCTTGAACAAACATTCTTCAACAAAGATGATTATCATTGAGATTGCTAAAATGAATGTTATGTCTGTTGATAATGACGGATACATTTTTTATGTTGTTTGGCTTTATGGTTCATTTATTGGTGCTTTCTGTTGTGTTACTGTCAATGGTTTCGATAGTGGTGCTTGTCTGTCTTAATAAGTGTAATCTTGCGACATAAAAGATTCGAGTAGATGAGTGAGAATGGGTTGGTTGCATAATTGATTTGTGAGTTTTGCGGGAATTTCGGGATTGGGTCAGTAGGCGGGGAGTTTGTTGTTATGGTCTGATCATAGGTATTGATTTTTATTTTGCTTTTCTTTTTTGTAAGGGAACCTCTATTGTTTGGGTAAAATTAAGGCAATAATAAAGCGTCAAGATTAACAAGGCTAGTAAAATCAGAAAAATAATAAGAGAAATATGGAAAAAATTTTGTTGTTAAAAGGACATCTCAACTTTTAAAAATTGGGGCATTCACAGTAGTCGTACCTGATTAGGTGGTCGATGGTTTTTGAAGAGGATATATATAGAAATTGGTATAGAAATAGTGAAATTAAAACAGAAAAATTAGAAAAATTGATTTTAAAGAGTCTAAAATATAGGTAAAGGTTAAATGGTAACGATTTAAAAAAAAAATTGAAAAAATTGCTTCGGATTCTTGTTTTTTTTATCGAATAAACAAAATTTTTTGGAAAATTTATAGCTTCAGGCGAAGTGATTTTAAAAGATTTTTACTTTGTGCTGATGTTAAAAATTTCTTTCGCAAAATTTGGGGTTTTTTTATCTAGTTTAATAACTTTTAATCAGGGTGATCGAGAAAAATGGCAAGTTTGAAAAATATTTGTTTGAAGTGTCAAAAAAAGAAGGTATTATTTATTTTAACGTGGAAGTTCCGGAAATTTATTTACAGTTTTTGTTCAATTTGAGATTGGATCGCTTCATTGAGTTGTGCTAGCGAACTAAAGAACTAAAAGTTTGAAAGAAGAAGTGCTGCGATTGACTTATTTATTTTGACTTTTTTCTAAGAGATAGAGTATGAAAGAGAATAAATTTTTTTTGTTTTTGTTTTTAGACTAGCGTATGATTCCCACAAGTTGTATTTTCTCATAAGAAATGAGAAAAAAACAACGAAGAATTGAAATTTTCCGATTGTTTTGTTAAGACAATTTCAACCCAAGAAACTTAAAATATGATCGGAGAGATATTTTGAGGGCCTTATTTTCCCCGTTGAGATATTTAAAATCTTAATATCTCTAAAATTCACACTATAATCTTGTGTGAATATATCTGAGGAACCAGCTATTTTAGCTACTTTTCTTAGAATTTGATCTATTGCTGGTCTTTGGTTTTTTTCCATTTTGGTGACAAATTTTTGAATTTTTTGCGATCTGATAAGCTTTTTCATGTCATAGTTTGAGTGATTTCCTAGTGATTGTAAATCAAGATTGCGATTTCTGGCTATTGTGCGTATGCTCTCTGGTGAGAGTTACCTAGTGGTTGCATAAGTTTAGAATATGGTGTGAGGGAGATAAAAAATTATACTCTTCGGATTTTAAATGAACTACATTGTGGCTATTTTTTGATTCATATGGGACAGCGATGTCCCAAAAATATGTTCTTCGTGAACGTGTGTCTATAAAAACAAACTACATTCTTTTGTAGAAGATGGGTATTCTCTGATAGCTGCGTTTATATTCAAGAACTTATATAGATATTTTTTTGCGAATGTGTACTAGAAAACGATGTTGCTTTGATGTGTAGTAGAAAACGATCATTGAAATGTGAGTAAATTAGTGAAAATAGATATCCTGTACAAGGGTTTTTTGATACCGCTAGGGCTAAGATTTGTAGTATTTGTGTTCGTTCTAGTTCACATAAGTGATGAAAAGTTTGATTTTTAGAGTTCTGATATTGATGGTCCTTGAAAAACTCTGGTGTCAGTGTAATCAAATTTGATTATCTAAATTTGTGCCATGATGAGTTGCTCCGAAAAATATTTCGTTGATTAGTGTTAATTCTTGGAGGCGTGATCACGTTTTTCTTATCTCAATTTATGCCATAATGAGTTTCTCCGAAAAATGTTTCTTTAATTAGTGTTATTTCTCGGAGGCGTGATCACAGTTTTCTGGAAGACATTTTCATGTAATTGTTCATGGTTCTTATGGAGTGAAACGGGTCTAAAAGAGTTTTCATCGTCGCGATTTCTATTTGTTGCGGCTTCATGAATGTTGAGTTTTCCTATTTTCATTTCGCTTTCAGATTCAACTAGATTTCAGAACTTCGGATTTTTTCCAAAATTTACATGCGAGTTATGTTCTTGGATATATTTGAAAACGTCCTAACTTGTTTTGAATGCCTGGAATGTTTCTAAAAGGATTTCTTTTTGATTTTGTTTTTCGTGGTAATACTTGCTCAAAGGTTTTTAATTTTTTTAAAACAAATGATGACACTCCACCATTTGTGCTTGGTTTTTAGCTACTTGGAAGATGGTGCAAGTATCTTCAGGAAACCAAACAAAGATTCCATGTGTGCGAGTTGTGGGGTCGCAATAACCTTGATCTTTCTTACATGGTAAGTGAAAGCCTCGATAGTTTTTTGACATCTTTTAATTCTCTGTTAAGCCAAACTTGTTCGAATTGTTTTTTCCAATTAAAAAACATTACCTCTTGGTATTCTAAGCTTTTATGGCGCAGTATTCATAGTGAAACTCATAAAGTTATCGTCCATGCATGCCATGGTAGGGATATTTATCGTCAAGGCGTATGTGACCTCGGCTTTGTCAAGTTGATGTTGATGAAAGGAGTCTGGAAAAATGTGGAAGCTTACGAGTGTTTGAAATTTTTCTCTCTTTTTGACCAAAACTTAACATTGTCGTTCGTTTTTGCGGTCTTCAGAATTAAGACGTGATCATCGATTTCGAAAAAAAAAGCTACGTTAAAAAGATTCGCGATCGCGTTTTTTTTTCTGTTTGAATTTTGTGAAATTCCCGTAAGTTTCCAGCCTAGCGCGGGCCTCAGTGTATAGTTTGGCAATTAAATTAGTTGTTTTTACTGCTTCTGGTTCTGGTTCATTTTGAGTGACTTGGTTTATTGTATATTTGTGTAATGGTGTAAATTGATTGTCTTCGCAAGCATAGTGTGGTACTAGGAGATCTTGAGATCTTGTTCGGGGTGATGAATTGTCACAAAAAATTGGTTTTATTTCGTGTAAGGGGGTAAAGGCTCTTATTAATTTTATTTTGAAAAAATTCCTGAATTTAATTTGTTTTATTTTCAAAAATTTCTAAAGAATAAATAACAAGTCAGTGAGATAAGTTTATGTATGTTTTCATTTTTTCGTTTCACGAATCATAGAGTTCTACCATTTTCAAAGTTTTTTTGTGGAATAAAGGATTTAAAATCTTTTCTCGGTTGGCTTTGGAGTCGGGATGCTTGGCTTTGTTTTCAATCGAGGATAAACGTTTGCTCCTATAACTTGCGGTTTTTTCTGTCTCTAGTGAGTTTAATCTTAAGTTGCTGTATTTTTTTGTGTGGTTATTTTTTTTGGTTGCTCTGATGTTTGAGTGTTCGAACGGGTCTTAATTTTTGATAAATAAGATATTTTTTTATTGTGCAGTCCATTAGTTCTCGGAGAGCGTGCTCTTTAGAATGGGATGGCAAGAGAATGTTTCTAATATGAATAATTTCTTTTTTTTTTGTTCTGATTCGCTAGTTTTTATGTGACATCAGTTGACTTTTCTTCGGTCGTACTAGTGGTAATTTTTTTTATTGTACTTTTTGTTTTGTGAAGGTTGCAGTAAAAACAATGGTTCGATTTTAAACTGAAGCTGGAGTAAAACGTGAGTTTATATCTGACTTAATTTTGTTTTTGTTATATTTTCTTTTCTACTCTCTGATATATTTTCTTAATTTATTTTTTAACTACAATATTGTCCGTATGCGCACCGGAAACTACTTTTAAAACTTGTGGATGATGACAAAAATTGTCATTGTGGGTATCGAGTCGTAACCTATAACAAAATGAGTCATTAAATGGCTTACAAGGTCCGTATGAGTTTTTTGATGCGTTTGCTGTAAGCTTTATCATTTTACGTGGTTTTTGTTTAAACACCCGTTCGTAGGGGCGATAATCAAAATTTGAGATTATCTGAGAACTATATTCTTTGAAAGTAATTCTACATTTATTGACCAATCAGCGTATTTTTCTATCAATTCCTTTAATTTTACATTGTACGTATTCTTGTGGTGAGCGATTCATAAGTTCGACTAGTCCATTTGTCTAGGTGGTATGCGAAGCCTAAGTTTGTGTTGGATGCTGTTTAACTGCAGAATTGAATGATTTCGTTATTATTAAAATCAGTGCCTTTGCCTCTATCAAGGACTTCTGGTTAACCAACTTTCGATATCCAGAGTTCGTAAAGTGATGTATTTGTAAAGTAAGCATTACAGTTGTGACTGGGTTTGGGGCTAAGTAGTTCAAAAATGTGTCTACTATAATCTTAGTCTATGATTTTTTCAGCAGTTTTTTTCATTGATATGTCGGTATTTTTATCCAGGTAGGTGCATTTGAGGAAAATCATTTTGTGTCAAATTCTCGTTTGTTTTTCTGACCTATTACATCTTTTTATGTTTTATGAATGTATGTTATCAAAATCTACCAAAGAGGCTACTTTAATGTGGGTGTATATTGTTTCTAAGGTGTGACTGTTTTGATTTTTAATTTTTTAAAATATCGCAGCAGATTTTTTAACCTAAAATGGTGATGTCTGCTTTTTCAGCTTTCATTTTTATGTTTGTGCCAAGATTACGTTTTTCGAATATAGAGGTCTGAACGTTAATGTTTTTGAAGTTGTTCGCAAATTTGTGAACAGAGTATTTTTTTCAGAAAAATTTCTAGCAAGTTTCAAGCCTACAAACGGAGTAGCGCGGGCTTTAGAGTATAGTGTTGCAATTACTTTTGTTGATTCTATTGCTAGAGGTTCTGATTTTCCTTGAGTAATTTGGTTTTTTTGCAACTTTGTGTGATGTTTTTTGTTGAATGTCTTGGCAATCACAGTGTGTTATTAGAAGGCCTTGTGGTCCTGTTTGTGGTAATGGATTTTCACGAGAAGTTGGTTCCGTTTTTTCAAAGGGGAAGAGGATGTTTATTATGATTTATTTTTGAAAGAATCATGATAGTCCGGAAAAGGGGTGGTAAAAGATGTGTAACCAGATGTTTTCTTTGTATATCTCTCGTGTTTATATAATAATTCAATTCAAACAAGTGATTGAGGTAAAGGTTGTTTTAAATTTTCCGGTTTAGACAACGGTAGTGGATAATGTGTAAAAAAATTTTAGATTTTATGTTATTCGTTTTTCAAAACAACTTTTTTGTTGTGATAGTGAATGTAATTTACAATATTGTATACCCTAGTGCAGGTCGCGTCGATATTATGAAACAGAGTGCTATATTTAAGTTATCCAACCATTAGGAGAGGTCCTTCAAACCTGGTCCAATTCGGTCTTTATGGTTTGTTGGTGTGTTGTAACTCTTGTTATCTATTATTTGTAGTTTAGTGTAAAAATTTTGGAAACGCATTTAAGGTTGGTGGACAGGTTATTGAAGGTATTGATGGTAATGAAAGTGTTTCTGCTAGAGCTGATGATTTGTACCTGATGAAATGTGGATTCGGTTTTTTAAAATGTTTTTTGTTTGCCTTAGGGATGTTTGTAGTTCATCCAATAAAGGAGTGTGTGTGTGAACGTTTTTTGGAGGACTAAACGGGTTTTCTCTTATCTGCTCAGAGGCTGGGGTCAAACCTTGCTAGTCTGATGAAAAGATTGTGAGTTTGGAGACTTGGGGTTGTTATCATAATTGTTGATTGTGGGTTTGATGCGGGCTTCTATAAGGTGTAGAATTCTTTGACAAAGATTCTTCAAAAAAAATGAATAATTTTATGATGGCTAATATGAATTTGATATCTGTTAAAATTGACGGATAATTGCTATAATTTGGTTCTTCTTTTGGAACACTGAATGGTGCTTTTTGATAAGCTACTTTTGATGAATCTGATAGTGATGCTTGGCTGATATTGGTGCTGGTTCTGAAGAGTTTTGCGTAGATATGTAAGAATGTATTGGTTGCTTAACTGAATTCGACTTTTGCGGGAATTTAGGGATTGAGTCAGTAAGTGGGGGGTTGTTGTTGTGGTCTGATCAGCGTTCTTGATTTTTCTTTTTTGCTTATCACACTCTTTTGTCTGGCTAAATTTAGGGCGATAATAAATTGTCACGATTAACAATGCTAGTAAAATCAGAAAAATTGTTAAGAAATGTCTGGGAAAATTTTTATCGTTAAAAAGATATCTCAACAATTAAAAAGAGGGGCATTGACAGTAGTTGTACCTAGTTAGGTGATCGATAGTTTGAGAAGGGGTTAGATATGGTAATTGTTACAAAAATAGTGAATTGAAAACAGAAAGCCTAAAAAAATGTTTTTATTAGGACTAAAAATCGGTAAAAAGAAAAATGCATCGATTTAGAAAAAAATGAAGAAACTGCTTCGGATTGAAAGAATTTCTTTCTAAGTGCTAGCCACTGGCTTGTAATTGATCATTCAGAAAATGATTTCACTGGTCCGGGAGATTTTTTTTCGTCCCAGCGAGGCAGGGTCAATTAATTGTTTTTATTTCAAGCGGTTTGGATATTGGTAGATTTTAGTTGGGGCTTGCCTGACGTCTTTGAAACTCAGTTGCTCTTTCCTTTTTCTGTTTAGTAAATAAACAGGGTTTTTCGTGAGGAAACTAGCTTCAGGAGAAGTGATTTTACAAAATTTTCAACTCAGGCTTTTTTTAAATTTTTTTTTCGCAAAAAGTTTTGGTTTATATTTATCTAGTTCAATAACTTGCAATCAGTGGGATTGAGAGAGCTGGCAAGTTTGAGATTGAGTTTGAGATGGTGTTTGTTTGAGTCGTCAGAAGTGAAGTTAATACCTAACTTTGACCTGGAGTTTTCTGAGTTATACTTACACTTTTAGTTTTAACTTAGGTTGAAAAAAAATGTTTTTTTTCCTATAAATTGAAAATAGGTAAAGGTTGTGCTTCATCAAAAATTTAAAACGATGTTACGTTTGTATAGAATAATCATCTAGTCAGTGGAACAGGTTTATGTATGTTTTTTTTCTCTACATGAATCATGGAAGTCTACCTTGATCTACAAATCAACAAATCTACATGAATCATGTTTTTGTTTGCTCTAGTGTTTTTGAGCATTCGGACTAGGGTTTTTGGGTATTCTGTATTTTTTGTGCGGTTAATTTTTTTATTTGCTCTGATGTTTGAGTGTTCGAACGGGTCTTAATTGTTGATATATAAGATTTTTTTTTATTGTGCAGTCCATTTGTTCTCGGAGAGCGTGCTCTTTAAAATGGGATGGCAAGAAAATGTTTCTAATATGAATAATTTCTTTTTTTTTGTTCTGATTCATTAGTTTTTATATGACATCAGTTGATTTTTGTTTGGTCGTACTAGTGGTAATTTTTTTTATTGTACTTTTTGCTTTGTGAAGGTTGCAGTAAAAATAAAGCTTCGATTTTAAACTGAAGCTGGAGTAAAACGTGAGTTAATTTCTGACTTAAATTTGTTTTCGTTTTATTTTCTTTTTTACTCTCTGATATATTTTCTTAAATTTAATTTTCAACTACAATATTGTCCGTATGCGTACCGGAAACTACTTTTAAAACTTGTGGATGATAACAAAAATTGCCATTGTGGGTATCGAGTCGTAACCTATAACATAATGAGTCATTAAATGGCTTACAAGGTTCGTATAAATTTTTTGATGCGTTTGCTGTAAGCTTTATCATTTTACGTGGTTTTTGTTTAAACACCCTTTCGTAGGGGCGATAATCAAAACTTGAGATTATCTGAGAACTATATTTTTTGAAAGTAATTCTACATTCATTGACCATTCAGCGTATTTTTCTATCAATTCCGTTAATTTTACATTGTACGTATTCTTGTGGTGAGCGATTCATAAGTTCGACTATTCCATTTGTCTAGGTGGTATGCGAAGCCTAAGTTTGTGTTGGATGCTGTTTAACTGCAGAATTGAATGATTTCGTTATTATTAAAATCAGTGCCTTTGCCTCTATCAAGGACTTCTGGTTAACCAACTTTCGATATCCAGAGTTCGTAAAGTGATGTATTTGTAAAGTAAGCATTACAGTTGTGACTGGGTTTGGGGCTAAGTAGTTCAAAAATGTGTCTACTATCAACTTAATTTTTGAATTTTTCTTGGAAGAGAATGATAATGGGCCTTTCTATAAAATCATAATCGTTCATTGAAATATAAATTTTATTCTTTAAAGTCTTGTTTTTCAGCAGTTTTTTTTATTGATATTTCGGTATTTTTATCCAGGTAGATGCATTTGAGGAAAACCATTTTGTGTAAAATTCTTGTTTGTTTTTCGGAACTATTACATCTTTTTATGTTTTATGATTGTATGTTATCAAAATCTACCAAAAAGGCTACTTTAATATGGGTTTATATTGACTCTAAGGTGTGTCTGTTTTGATTTTTAATTTTTGAAAATATCGCAGCAGATTTTTCAACCTAAAATGGTGATGTCTGCTTTTTCAGCTTTCATTTTTGTATTTGTGCCAAGATTACGTTTTTCGAATATAGAGGTCTGAACGGAGTAGCGCGTGCTTTAGAGTATAGTGTTGCAATTACTTTTGTTGATTAGATTGCCAGAGGTTCTGATTTTCCTTGAGTGGTTTGGTTTTTTGCAAATTTGTGTGATGTTTATTGTTGAATGTCTTGGCAATCACAGTGTCTTATTAGAAGGCCTTGTTGTCCTGTTTGTGGTAATGGATTTTCACGAGAAGTTGGTTCCGTTTTTTCAAAGGGGAAGAGGATGTTTATTATGATTTATTTTTGAAAGAATCATGATAGTCCGGAAAAGGGGTGGTAAAAGATGTGTAACCAGATGTTTTCTTTGTATATCTCTCGTGTTTATATAATAATTCAATTCAAACAAGTGATTGAGGTAAAGGTTGTTTTAAATTTTCCGGTTTAGACAACGGTAGTGGATAATGTGTAAAAAATTTTGGATTATATTTATCTAGTTCAATAACTTGCAATCAGTGTGATTGAGAGAGCTGGCAAGTTTGAGATGGAGTTTGAGATGGTGTTTGTTTGAGTCGTCAGAAGTGAAGTTAATACCTAACTTTGACCAGGAGTTTTCTGAGTTATACTTACACTTTTAGTTATAACTTAGGTTGAAAAAAAAAGTTTTTTTTCCTATAAATTGAAAATAGGTAAATGTTGTGCTTCATCAAAAATTTAAAACGATGTTACGTTTCTATAGAATAATCATCGAGTCAGTGGAACAGGTTTATGTATGTTTTTTTTTTCTCTACATGAATCATGGAAATCTACCTTGATCTACAGATCATCAAATCTACATGAATCATGTTTTTGTTTGCTCTAGTGTTTTTGAGTGTTCGGACGGGTTTTTTTTGTTGATATATGGTGACGTTTCATTAATATGGAGTCCATTAAAAAAGTTTCACTGGGTTACTTCTCAAAGAACGTGCTCTTTAAACTAAGATGGCAAGAGATTCTTTCCAAATAATTTCTTTTTTGTTTTGATCCTGTAATTTTTGTGTGCATCAGATCGTTATAATTTGATTGTAGTAGTTGTAATTTTATCGATTATTGATAGTTCTTTTTGTTGTGTAAAATTTGGAATACAAACATTGTGGTGTAAAACGTGAATTTATTCGTTTATGAAATATATTTTCTTTTCTCTCTCAGAGTTTTTTTTATCATTTTCCTTAATGATACCTCGTAGGTATTTTTGTGGTGAGCCATTCATGCTTTAAGTATTCTATTTAACCAGGGGCATGCGAAGCTGTATTTTTGCGTTTGATAGTAAATAAATAGCAAAAAAGGATGATTTCGTTATTAATCATAATCAGTGCCATTGCCTGTATCAAAGATTTTTGCTTATCTGAATTTGGATATCGAATGTTTATACTGATGTATATGAAAAGTAAGCATTGCAGTGGGGGCTGGGTATAGGGCTACTTAAATTGTAAATGTGTCTACTCTTATCATAATGTAGGATTTTTTTCGGAAGAGAGTGATATTGGGCCTTTTGTATCAAACGATTTTCGTTGAATGAAATATAAATATTGTCCAGTAAAGCCTTGTTTTTCACCAGCTTTTCATTGACGTGGAACAGTTTTAATCAATTGACATCTGAGTGAAATTATCCGAGTGGGTGCATTTGTGAAATAAAAACTTTTATTCCCGTTTTTTTGAACTTTAATAATTTTTTTTATGTTTGATGAATGAGTGTTATTATTTTTCAGCAAAGTTTATTTGGTGGTAAGCAAGATTCTTTAAACTTGGTGTGAAAATTTGTTTCAGGTGAATGTATGTTCTTTTTTGTCGTTTTGATAATTTTCAAAAGTATCGCAGGAGAATTTTTTTCCTAAGATGGTGATAACTGCTTTTGCAGGTTTGGCTTTGTGTTTATGCCAAGATTTCGTTTTTCGGCAAAACCTGTCTAAAATTTATTTGTTTTGAAGTACGTCAATTGTTAATTGAACTTTTCATGGTCAAAAAAAAATTTATTCTCTTATTTGCTATTGGAATACTATCAATAGGTTCTTTTGGATAAAAAAAATTTTTAACAGTGTTATTTTGTTTCTATCTACTGGTGTTGTTAGATTTTTGTGTCTATCATAACTTTCTTTTCTATTAGGGAAAATTCTTTGTTTCTTTGTGGAGATCATTTATTTTTTCAATTCATTTTTAGGCTAGAGTGAATTTTTCCTTGTTAGGTGTTCTGATTCTTTTGAGCTTTTAAATGAATTGGAAAAGTTCTGAATCACCTTTTTACCATCTGAATCAGTTTTACTGCATGCTTGCAATCTAACTGTGTTTATGTATCGTCTTTTGACAGGAAAGTTTTTTCATTTTTTTTGGCAATTTCAATTAACAAGTTCGTATTAATCTTTCTGTTAGAGTGTTTCCACTTAGAGTATATTGTAAAGCAAGGTTTTACTGCTGTCCAAACTATGCGGAGAATAGGAAAACTCATTAAAAATTGTTGAAATCTTTATACTCTGTGGTCTGGGTTGCATTTATGGTTTTAAAAAATGAAATGAGTTTATGATCTTCAAATCATCTACAGGATGTTTTGCTCCAAGGATGAAAAATGTGTATTCCGTTAGTGTATATATTATAGCGGTACATTTTTGTATGAGTGCTGAGAGCCTTAATTCTGCTTGTGGGATTGGTTATGAAATTAAGTCATTTTATTTTTTTTCTTGATGAGATTGTAAAATAACTGTGCCTACTCCAAAGTTGGATGCGTCACATATGGCGTAAAATGATGAGTTAAGATCTAAAATTGTGTTCAAAATCTGGGGCTGCTTTCATGTTTTCTGTTTGCAAGATGTTGGTATTTTTCAAAGACTGTTAGCATTTAGGTTTTGTTTGTGATTGCATGCACACATCGTCCTAATGGAAGATCATAATTTTTCTCGAAAAATAGAGAGCGACAAATTTTGCTCAAAAGTCCTGAAAGAGATGCTGGTCCTACGATTATTCCAGAAAATAGTCGGATAAGTTCATTTTTCTGACTATCATTTACGAATTGTGTTAAGCATGATTGTTCATTTAGAGGCATTGAATTTTTGCGCTGTTCGCATCAGCTTTAGTTTAATTTGTCCGTTGACTCTCTTAATTTTACTTGGATTGGTTGTATCGGCCATTTAAATTTCGAATCATTTATGAGTGAGTTTAAGTATCATGCGTCGAGCACCATCGTTAGAGATGTTCCTTTTTTTTTTAAAAAAATTTGCTTCGTTTATGAATGTGTTACCTTTTGGTTGTTGTTTTTTGTTTACTGGAGAGACCATTTCATATTATTCGTCTATTTCTAAAAATTTGTTTGCATTGTCTCGTAATTATACGGATACTTTTCTTGCACGTTGGTAACAGTGTCTAGTTTTAGTGGAAGATGTGATGTAGAATGAAATTTTTAGGCATCGAAGTTTGGTGTTGCATAAGCGTAAGTGAGTTTAAACAATTAGTTTGCTAATTGTTCAAATTCAGCTTAATTTGTCTGCAAATGCTGGAATTTAAACATTGTTAAAACTATTTGTTGTGACGGTGTGTGTTTTGAGATTTGGAATGTGGGTTTAAAAAAAAGCCGGTGTTTCGTTTTGATTTTCTCACAATTTCAGTAAAAGACAATTCATCATTGAGGATAGTAGAGTGGCAAATTTGTAAGAGTTTCAAAGTTTTGTTATTTCTATATGCTTTCTCTTCAACATGATGTGACATTGCGTTTGTTTCCAAATTTCACAAAAATCTTGAGGCAATTGTTTTTTTTACGGTGGAGAATTATAAACAAGTATTTCGACGTTATCTGTGTCTGTGTTTGCTGCATAAACATTCATTGATGTTGTTATTCGGAAAAATTTGTGACTTTGTTCGAATTCAGGGTGAGACATGTGTATTCTCTGTTTCTTTGATTTTTAATGTTTTAATGTGGTTGAGTAACGGAGAAATTTTTTAAGTAGCAAGTTAATTCTTTAAGCAAACTTTTTGTCCATATCACATTTGATGAAATTTTGAAAAAATGATTGCTGTTCCTTTCATCTTTTGGAAAACATTAAAGAAGTGTTTTTTTTCGTAAGTTTTTTTTCCACTTTATCCAGGGTTTGTAATTTGCTAATTTTGATACTACGTATTGGTTTTATTAGTGTTAACTTGTATTCCAACAATCTCCAATTAATCCCAAAAACTGAGTTTCGTCATCCCGTGTACTGAAATACTCAATTCATCACAAAAATATAGTTTCGTCATCCTGTATACTGAAACGCTTAATTCATCGCCGCCCCCCCCCTACCAAAAAAACGAGTTTTGTCATCCCGTATACTGAAAAACTGTTCATCCGAAAAAACGAATTTCGTCATTACGTGTGCTGTAAAATCCAGTCACCCCAAAAATTGAGTTTCGTCATCCCGGATTCTGAAAAACTCCAGTCATCCCAAAAAGTGAATTTCAACATCCAGTATAATGAAAACCATCCCTTGAACTGAGTTTTGTCATCCCGTATGCTGAATTACTCAACTCAACCGGAAAACTAAGTTTCTCAATTCGTATGCTGAAAAAGTTTATCCAACACAATTGAGTTTTGTCATCTCGTTTACTGAAACACTCAATTCATCCCGAAAACTAATTTTTCCGATATTTAAGCTAAAGAACTCTATCCATCCCAAAACTGAGTATCGTTATCACATATACTGGAACGCTCAATTCGTCCCAAAAACTGAGTTTTGTCATCCCGTGTACTGAAACATTCTACTCATTCCAAAAACTTAGTTTTCTCATCCTGTAAACTGAAACGCTCCTTCCACCCCAAAAAAAAACGAGTTTTGTCATCCCACATACTGAAATACTCAATTCATCGCAAAAAGTGAGTTTCAACATCCAGTATAATGAAAACCATACCTTGAACTGAGTTTTGTCATCCCGTATGCTGAAATACTCAACTCAACCGGAAAACTAAGTTTCTCAATTCGTATGCTGAAAAAGTTTATCCAACACAATTGAGTTTTGTCATCTCTTTTACTGACACACTCAATTCATCCCGAAAACTAATTTTTCCGATATTTAAGCTAAAAAACTCTATCGATCCCAAAACTGAGTATCGTTATCACATATACTGGAACGCTCAATTCGTCCCAAAAACTGAGTTTTGTCATCCCGTGTACTGAAACATTCTATTCATTCCAAAAACTTAGTTTTCTCATCCTGTAAACTGAAACGCTCCTTCCACCCCCAAAAAAACGAGTTTTGTCATCCCACATACTGAAATACTCAATTCATCGCAAAAAGTGAGTTTCAACATCCAGTATAATGAAAACCGTACCTTGAACTGAGTTTTGTCATCCCGTATGCTGAAATACTCAACTCAACCGGAAAACTAAGTTTCTCAATTCGTATGCTGAAAAAGTTTATCCAACACAATTGAGTTTTGTCATCTCTTTTACTGACACACTCAATTCATCCCGAAAACTAATTTTTCCGATATTTAAGCTAAAAAACTCTATCGATCCCAAAACTGAGTATCGTTATCACATATACTGGAACGCTCAATTTGTCCCAAAAACTGAGTTTTGTCATCCCGTGTACTGAAACATTCTATTCGTTCCAAAAACTTTAGTTTTCTCATCCCGTAAACTGAAACGATCCTTCCACCCCCAAAAAAAACCGAGTTTTGTCATCCCACATACTGAAATACTCAATTCATCGCAAAAATTGAGCTTCGTCAATCCGTTTGCTGAAAAAATCCAGTCATCCAAAAAAGTGATTTTCGTCATCCCGCATACTTAAATAATCAATTCATCCCTAAAATTGAGTTTCAACATCCAGTTTAGTGAAAAACTCTAATCATATCAAAACTGTTTTTGATCTTCCCGTACTGAAATACTCAATTCATCTCAAAAATTGGGTTTCATCATCCCGGATACTGAAACGCTCATTTCAACCCCCGAAAAACTAATTTGTGTCATCCTCTGCTGAAATACTCAATCCAACTCGAAAACTGAGTTCCCTCATTCCGTAAGCGGGAAGCTCCATTCAACCCAAAAATTGAGTTTTGTCATCCCGTGACTGAAATACTCAACTAATCTCGAAAAGTGAGTTTCTTTATCTAGTATAGTGAAAAACTCTAATCAAATCAGAAACTGAGTTTCGTGATCCCGTATACTGAAACGCTCAATTGATCCCCAAAACTGAGTTTCGTCATCCCTTATACTGAAACGCTCAATTCAACTCCCGAAGAACTGATTTTCGTCATCCCATATACTGAAATACTCAATTCATCCCAAAAACTGAGCTTCAGCATCCAGTATAGTAGAAAAACTCTATTCATATCAAAAACTGTTTTTAGTCTTTACGTACTGAAATACTCAATTCATCTCAAAAACTGGGTTTTATCATCCCGGATACTGAAACGCTCATTTTAACCCCAGAAAAACTAGCTTGTGTCATCCCGTATACTGAAATACTCAATTCATCCCATCAACTGAGTACTTTCATCCCGTTTGCTGAAATTCTCAATCCAGCCCGAAAACTGAGTTTCCTCATTCCGTAAGCTGAGAGCCTTAATTCTGCTTGTGTGATTGGTTATAAATTTAAATCATTTTATTTTTTTCTTTGATGAGATTGTAAAATAGCTGTGCCTACTCCAAAGTTGGATGCGTCACATATGGCGTAAAATGTTGAGTTAAGATCTAAAATTGTGTTCAAAATCTGGATCTGCTTTCATGTTTTCTGTTTGCAAGATGTTGGTATTTTTCTAAGACTGTTAGCATTTAGGTTTTTGTTTGTGATTGCATGCACACATCGTCTTAATGAAAGATCACAATTTTGCTCGAAATTGGAGGGCGACAAATTTTGCTCAAAAATGCTGAAAGAGATGCTGGTCCTACAATTATTCCAGAAAATAGTCGGATAAATTCGTTTTTCTGACTAACATTTACGAATTGTGTTAAGCATGATTGTTCATTTAAAGGCATTGGATTTTTTTTGCACTGTTCTCATCAGCTTTAGTTTAACTTTGTCCGTTGACTCTCCTAATATTACTTGGATTGGTTGTATCGGCCAATTACATTTCGAGTCATTTATGAGTGAGTTTAAGTTTCATGCGTCAAGCACTATCGTTAGAGCTGTTCCTTTTTTAAAAAAAAATTTGCTTCGTTTATGAATGTGTTACCTTTTGGTTGTTGTTTTTTGTTTACTGGAGAGACCATTTCATAAAATTCATCTAATTCTAAGAATCTGTTTACATTGTCTCGTAAAAATACGGGTACTTTTCTTGCGCCTTGGTAACTGTGTCTGGTTTTAGTCGAAGATGTGATGTTGAATGAAATGTTTAGGCATCGAAATTTGGTGTTGCATAAACGTAAGTGAGTTTAAACAATTAGTTTGCTAATTATTCAAATTCAGCTTAATTTGTCTGCAAATGCTGGATTTTAAACAATGTTAAAACTATTTGTTGTGACGGTGTGTGTTTTGAGATTTGGAATGTGGGTTCAAAAAAAAGCCGGTGTTTCATTTTGATTTTCTGACTATTTCAGTAAAAGACAATTCATCATTGAGGATAGTAGATTGGCAAATTTGTAAGAGTTTCAAAATTTTGTTATTTCTATATTTTTTCTCTTCAACATGATGTGACATTGCATTTGTTTCCAAATTTCAAAAAACTCTTGAGGCAACTGTTTTTTATACGGTGGAGATTTATAAACAAGTATTTCGACGTTATCTGTGTCTGTGTTTGCTGCATAAACATTCATTGATGTTGTTATTCGGAAAAATTTGTGACTTGGTTCGAATTCAGGGTGAGACATGTGTATTCTCTGTTTCTTTGATTTTTAATGCATTGATGTGGTTGAGTAACGGAGAAATTCTTTATGTAGCAAGTTAATTCTTTAAGCAAACTTTTTGTTCAAAACAAACTTGATGAAATTTTAAAAAAAATGAGTGCTGTTCCTTTAATCTTTTGAAAAACATTGAAGAAGTGTTTTTTTGGTAAGTATTTATCCAGTTTATCCAGGTTTTGTAGTTTGCCAATTTTGATACTACGTATTCGTTTTATTAGTGTTAACTTGTATTCCAACTATCTCCAATTAATCCCAAAAACTGAGTGTCGTCATCCCGTGTACTGAAATACTCAATTCATCACAAAAATATAGTTTCGTCATCCTGTATACTGAAACGCTTAATTCATCGCCGCCCCCCTACCGAAAAAAAAAAACGAGTTTTTTATCATCCCGTATACTGAAAAGCTGTTCATCCGAAAAAACGAATTTCGTCATTAAGTGTGCTGTAAAATCCAGTCACCCCAAAAAATGAGTTTCGTCATCCCGGATTCTGAAAAACTCCAGTCATCCCAAAAAGTGAGTTTCAACATCCAGTATAATGAAAACCATCCCTTCAACTGAGTTTTGTCATCCCGTATGCTGAAATACTCAACTCAACCTGAAAACTAAGTTTCTCAATTCGTATGCTGAAAAAGTTTATCCAACACAATTGAGTTTTGTCATCCTGTATACTGAAACACTCAATTCAACCCGAAAACTAATTTTTCCGATATTTAAGCTAAAAAACTTTATCCATCCCAAAACTGAGTATCGTTATCCCATATACTGGAACGCTCAATTCGTCCCAAAAACTGAGTTTTGTCATCCCGTGTACTGAAACATTCTATTCGTTCCAAAAACTTTAGTTTTCTCATCCCGTAAACTGAAACGATCCTTCCACCCCCAAAAAACCGAGTTTTGTCATCCCACATACTGAAATACTCAATTAATCGCAAAAATTGAGCTTCGTCAATCCGTTTGCTGAAAAAATTCAGTCATCCCAAAAAGTGAGTTTTGTCATCCCGGATACTAAAACAATAAACTCATCCCAAAAATTGAGTTTCAACATCCAGTTTAGTGAAAAACTCTATTCATATCAAAAACTGTTTTTGGTCTTCCCGTACTGAAATACTCAATTCATCCCATCAGCTGAGTACTCTCATCCCGTATGCTGAAATACTCAATTCAACTCGAAATATGAGTTCCCTCATTCCGTAAGCGGGAAGCTCCATTCAAACCAAAAATCGAGTTTTGTCATCCCGTGACTGAAATACTCAACTAATCTCGAAAAATGAGTTTCTTTATCTAGTATAGTGAAAAACTCTAATCAAATCAGAAACTGAGTTTCGTGATCCCGTATACTGAAACGCTCAATTGATCCCCAAATCTGATTTTTGTCATCCCATATACTGAAATACTCAATTCATTCCAAAAACTGAGCTTCAGCATCCAGTATATAAAAAACTCTATTCATATCAAAAACTGTTTTTAGTCTTCACGTACTGAAACACTCAATTCATCTCAAAAACGGGGTTTTATCATCCCAGATACTGAAACGCTCATTTCAACCCCCGAAAAACTAGTTTGTGTCATCCCGTATACTGAAATACTCAATTCATCCCATCAACTGAGTACTGTCATCCCGTTTGCTGAAATTCACAATCCAACCAGAAAACTGAGTTTCCTCATTCCGTAAGCTGAGAGCCTTAGTTCTGCTTGTGTGATTGGTTATAAATTTAAATCATTTTCTTTTTTCCTTGATGAGATTGTAAAATAGCTGTGCCTACTCCAAAGTTGGATGCGTCACACATGGCGTAAAATGTTGAGTTAAGATCTAAAATTGTGTTCAAAATCTGGATCTGCTTTCATGTTTTCTGTTTGCAAGATGTTGGTATTTTTCTAAGACTGTTAGCCTTTAGGTTTTTGTTTGTGATTGCATGCACACATCGTTTTAATGAAAGATCACAATTTTGCTCGAAATTGGAGGGCGACAAATTTTGCTCACAAATGCTGAAAGAGATGCTGGTCCTACAATTATTCCAGAAAATAGTAGGATAAATTCGTTTTTCTGACTAACATTTACGAATTATGTTAAGCATGATTGTTCATTTAAAGGCATTGGATTTTTTGCGCTGTTCTCATCAGCTTTAGCTTAACTTTGTCCGTTGACTCTCTTAATATTACTTGGATTGGTTGTATCGGCCATTTACATTTCGAGTTATTTATGAGTGAGTTTAAGTTTCATGCGTCAAGCACTATCGTTAGAGGTTCCTTTTCTTTAAAAAAAAATTTTGCTTCGTTTATGAATGTGTTACCTTTTGGTTGTTGTTTTTTGTTTACTGGAGAGACCATTTCATAAAATTCATCTAATTCTAAGAATCTGTTTACATTGTCTCGTAAGAATACGGGTACTTTTCTTGCGCCTTGGTAACTGTGTCTGGCTTTAGTCGAAGATGTGATGTTGAATGAAATGTTTAGGCATCGAAATTTGGTGTTGCATAAACGTAAGTGAGTTTAAACAATTAGTTTGCTAATTATTCAAATTCAGCTTAATTTGTCTGCAAATGCTGGATTTTAAACAATGTTAAAACTATTTGTTGTGACGGTGTGTGTTTTGAGATTTGGAATGTGGGTTCAAAAAAAAGCCGGTGTTTCATTTTGATTTTCTGACTATTTCAGTAAAAGACAATTCATCATTGAGGATAGTAGATTGGCAAATTTGTAAGAGTTTCAAAATTTTGTTATTTCTATATGCTTTCTCTTCAACATGATGTGACATTGCATTTGTTTCCAAATTTCAAAAAACTCTTGAGGCAACTGTTTTTTATACGGTGGAGATTTATAAACAAGTATTTCGACGTTATCTGTGTCTGTGTTTGCTGCATAAACATTCATTGATGTTGTTATTCGGAAAAATTTGTGACTTGGTTCGAATTCAGGGTGAGACATGTGTATTCTCTGTTTCTTTGATTTTTAATGCATTGATGTGGTTGAGTAACGGAGAAATTCTTTATGTAGCAAGTTAATTCTTTAAGCAAACTTTTTGTTCAAAACAAACTTGATGAAATTTTAAAAAAAATGAGTGCTGTTCCTTTAATCTTTTGAAAAACATTGAAGAAGTGTTTTTTTGGTAAGTATTTATCCAGTTTATCCAGGTTTTGTAGTTTGCCAATTTTGATACTACGTATTCGTTTTATTAGTGTTAACTTGTATTCCAACTATCTCCAATTAATCCCAAAAACTGAGTGGCGTCATCCCGTGTACTGAAATACTCAATTCATCACAAAAATATAGTTTCGTCATCCTGTATACTGAAACGCTTAATTCATCGCCGCCCCCCTACCGAAAAAAAAACGAGTTTTTTATCATCCCGTATACTGAAAAGCTGTTCATCCGAAAAAACGAATTTCGTCATTAAGTGTGCTGTAAAATCCAGTCACCCCAAAAAATGAGTTTCGTCATCCCGGATTCTGAAAAACTCCAGTCATCCCAAAAAGTGAGTTTCAACATCCAGTATAATGAAAACCATCCCTTCAACTGAGTTTTGTCATCCCGTATACTGAAATACTCAATTCATCCCATCAACTGAATACTGTCATCCCGTTTGCTGAAATTCACAATCCAACCCGAAAACTGAGTTTCCTCATTCCGTAAGCTGAGAGCCTTAGTTCTGCTTGTGTGATTGGTTATAAATTTAAATCATTTTTCTTTTTTCCTTGATGAGATTGTAAAATAGCTGTGCCTACTCCAAAGTTGGATGCGTCACACATTGCGTAAAATGTTGAGTTAAGATCTAAAATTGTGTTCAAAATCTGGATCTGCTTTCATGTTTTCTGTTTGCAAGATGTTGGTATTTTTCTAAGACTGTTAGCCTTTAGGTTTTTGTTTGTGATTGCATGCACACATCGTTTTAATGAAAGATCACAATTTTGCTCGAAATTGGAGGGCGACAAATTTTGCTCACAAATGCTGAAAGAGATGCTGGTCCTACAATTATTCCAGAAAATAGTAGGATAAATTCGTTTTTCTGACTAACATTTACGAATTATGTTAAGCATGATTGTTCATTTAAAGGCATTGGATTTTTTGCGCTGTTCTCATCAGCTTTAGCTTAACTTTGTCCGTTGACTCTCTTAATATTACTTGGATTGGTTGTATCGGCCATTTACATTTCGAGTTATTTATGAGTGAGTTTAAGTTTCATGCGTCAAGCACTATCGTTAGAGGTTCCTTTTCTTTAAAAAAAAATTTTGCTTCGTTTATGAATGTGTTACCTTTTGGTTGTTGTTTTTTGTTTACTGGAGAGACCATTTCATAAAATTCATCTAATTCTAAGAATCTGTTTACATTGTCTCGTAAGAATACGGGTACTTTTCTTGCGCCTTGGTAACTGTGTCTGGTTTTAGTCGAAGATGTGATGTTGAATGAAATGTTTAGGCATCGAAATTTGGTGTTGCATAAACGTAAGTGAGTTTAAACAATTAGTTTGCTAATTATTCAAATTCAGCTTAATTTGTCTGCAAATGCTGGATTTTAAACAATGTTAAAACTATTTGTTGTGACGGTGTGTGTTTTGAGATTTGGAATGTGGGTTCAAAAAAAGCCGGTGTTTCATTTTGATTTTCTGACTATTTCAGTAAAAGACAATTCATCATTGAGGATAGTAGATTGGCAAATTTGTAAGAGTTTCAAAATTTTGTTATTTCTATATGCTTTCTCTTCAACATGATGTGACATTGCGTTTGTTTCCAAATTTCAAAAAACTCTTGAGGCAACTGTTTTTTATACGGTGGAGATTTATAAACAAGTATTTCGACGTTATCTGTGTCTGTGTTTGCTGCATAAACATTCATTGATGTTGTTATTCGGAAAAATTTGTGACTTGGTTCGAATTCAGGGTGAGACATGTGTATTCTCTATTTCTTTGATTTTTAATGCATTGATGTGGTTGAGTAACGAAGAAATTCTTTATGTAGCAAGTTAATTCTTTAAGCAAACTTTTTGTTCAAAACAAATTTGATGAAATTTTGAAAAAAATGAGTGCTGTTCCTTTAATCTTTTGAAAAACCTTGAAGAAGTGTTTTTTTGGTAAGTATTTATCCAGTTTATCCAGGTTTTGTAGTTTGCCAATTTTGATACTACGTATTGGTTTTATTAGTATTAACTTGTATTCCAACTATCTCTAATTATTCCCAAAAAATGAGTTTCGTCATCCAGTGTACTGAAAAACTCAATTCATCCCAAAAATATAGTTTCATCCTACATACTGAAACGCTTAATCCAACGCCCCCCCCTACCGAAAAAAAACGAGTTTTGTCATCCCGTACACTGAAAAACTGTTTATCCCAAAAATTGAATTTCGTCATTATGTGTGCTGAAAAATCCAGTCACACCTAAAATTGAGTTTCGTCATCCACTATAAGGAAACCATCCCTTGAACTGAGTTTTGTCATCCCGTATGCTGAAATACTCAATTCAACCGGAATACAAAGTTATCTCAATTCGTATTCTGAAAAAGTTTATCCATCCCAAATAAGTTTTGTCAACCCGTATACTGAAACACTCAATTCATCCCGAAAACTAATTCTTCCGATATGTAAGCTAAAAAACTCTACCATCCCAAAACTGAGTATCGTTATCCCATATACTGGAACGCTCAATTCGTCCCAAAAACTGAGTTTGTTCATCCCGTGTACTGAAACATTCTATTCATTCCAAAAACTTAGTTTTCTGATCCCGCAAACTGAAACGCTCCTTCCACCCCCAAAAAAACCAAGTTTTGTCATCCCACATACTGAAATACTCAAATTATCCCAAAAACTGAGCTTCGTCAATCCGTTTGCTGAAAAATTCCAGTCATTCAAAAAAATGATTTTCGTCATCCCGGATACTTAAATAATCAATTCATCCCTAAAATTGAGTTTCAACATCCAGTTTAGTGAAAAACTCTTATCATATCAAAAACTGTTTTTGATCTTCCCGTACTGAAATACTCAATTCATCTCAAAAACTGGGTTTCATCATCCCGCATACTGAAACGCTCATTTCAACCCCCGAAAAACTACTTTGTGTCATCCCGAATACTGAAATACTCAATTCATCCCGAAAACTAATTCTTCCGATATGTAAGCTAAAAAACTCTATCCATCCCAAAACTGAGTATAGTTAACCCATATACTGGAACGCTCAATTCGTCCCAAAAACTGAGTTTGTTCATCCCGTGTACTGAAACATTCTATTCATTCCAAAAACTTAGTTTTCTGATCCCGCAAACTGAAACGCTCCTTCAACCCCCAAAAAACCGAGTTCTGTCATCCCACATTCTGAAATACTCAATTCATCCCAAAAATTGAGCTTCGTCAACCCGTTTGCTGAAAAATTCCAGTCATCCCAAAAAGTGATTTTTGTCATCCCGGATACTGAAATAATCAATTCATCCCAAAAATTGAGTTTCAACATCCAGTTTAGTGAAAAACTCTATTCATATCAAAAACAGTTTTTGGTCTTCCCGTACTGAAATACTCAATTCATCTCAAAAACTGGGTTTCATCATCCCGGATACTGAAACGCTCATTTCAACCCCCGAAAAACTATTTGTGTCATCCCGTATACTGAAATACTCATTTCATCACATCAGCTGAGTACTGTAATCCCGTATGCTGAAATACTCAATCCAACTCGAAAATTGAGTTACCTCATTCCGTAAGCGGGAAGCTCCATTCAACCCAAAAATTGAGTTTTGTCATCCCGTGACTGAAATACTCAACTAATCTCAAAAAGTGAGTTTCTTTATCTAGTATTGTGAAAAACTCTAATCAAATCAGAAATTGTGTTTCGTGATCCCGCATACTGAAACGCTCAATTGATCCCCAAAACTGAGTTTTGTCATCCCTTATACTGAAACGCTCAATTCAACTCCCGAAGAACTGATTTTTGTCATCCCATATACTGAAATACTCAAATTATCCCAAAAACTGAGCTTCGTCAATCCGTTTGCTGAAAAATTCCAGTCATCCAAAAAAGTGATTTTCGTCATCCCGGATACTTAAATATTCAATTCATCCCTAAAATTGAGTTTCAACATCCAGTTTAGTGAAAAACTCTAATCATATCAAAAACTGTTTTTGATCTTCCCGTACTGAAATACTCAATTCATCCCATCATCTGAGTACTGTCATCCCGTATGCTGAAATGCTCAATCCAACTCGAAAACTGAGTTTCCTCATTCCGTAAGCGGGAAGCTCCATTCAAACCCAAAAATTCAGTTTTGTCATCCCGTATACTGAAATACTCAACTAATCTCAAAAAGTGAGTTTCTGTATCGAGTATAGTGAAAAACTCTAATCAAATCAGAAACTGAGTCTCGTGATCCCGCATACTGAAACGCTCAATTGATCCCCAAAACTGAGTTTCGTCATCCCTTATACTGAAACGCTCAATTCAACTCCCGAAGAACTGATTTTCGTCATCTTGTAAACTGAAATACTCAATTCTTCCCGAAAACTGAGTTTCCTCATTCCGTATGCTGAAATCTCCATTCATCCCAAAAACTGAGTTTTGTCATCCTGAATACTGAAATACTCCCATCATCCCAAAAAGAGAGTTTAATTATCCAGTATATTGAAAAACTCTAATCAAATCAAAAACTGAGTTTGGTTAACCCGCATACTGAAACAATCCAGTCATTCCAAAAACTTAATTTCGTCATCCCGTATACTGAAAAACTCAATTCATTTCAAAAACTGAGTTTCGTCATCCCGTATACTGAAACGCTCAATTCAACCCCCGAAGAACTGATTTTCGTCATCTTGTATACTGAAATACTCAATTCATCCCGAAAATTATGTTTTCTCATTCCGTATGCTGAAACACTCCATCCATGCCAAAAACTGAGACACAATATCCCGTATACTGAAACGCCCAATTAATCCCAAAAACTGAGTTTCGTCATCCCGTGTACTGAAATACTCAATTCATCTCGAAAATTTAGTTTCGTCATCCCGTATACTGAAGCGCTAAATTCACCACCCCCTCCCCCCCCCCCAAAAAAAAACGAGTTTTGTCATCCCGTATACTGAAAAGTTCAGTGCATCACAAAAAATGAACTTCGTCATTCCGTTTGCTGAAAAAATCCAGTCACCTCAAAAAATTAGTTTCGTCATCCCGGATTCTGAAATACTCCAGTCATCCCAAAAAGTGAGTTTCAACATCCAGTATAGGGAAAAGCATCCCTTGAACTTAGTTTTGTCATCTCGTATGCTGAAACACTCAATTCAACCGGAAAAATAAGTTTTCTTAAATCATATGCTGAAAAACTTTTTCCATCCCAAAAACTGAGTATCATTATCACGTATAATGAAACGGTCAATTCATCTCAAAAACTGAGTTTCGTCATCCCGTGTACTGAAACGCTCAATTCATCATAAAAACTTTTTTTCACAACCCGTATACTGAAACGCTCATTTCATCCCCTAAAACTGAGTTTCGTCATTCAGTATACTGAAAAACTCAAATCATCTCAAAAAATGAGTTTCTTCAATGCGTTTGTTGAAAAAATATGGTCATCCCAAAAAAGAGTTTCGTCATCCCGGATACTGAAAAACTCAATTCATTTCAAAAACTGAGTTTCGTCATCCCGTATACTGAAACGCTCAATTCAACCCCCGAAGAACTGATTTTCGTCATCTTGTATACTGAAATACTCAATTCATCCCGAAAATTATGTTTTCTCATTCCGTATGCTGAAACACTCCATCCATGCCAAAAACTGAGACACAATATCCCGTATACTGAAACGCCCAATTAATCCCAAAAACTGAGTTTTGTCATCCCGTGTACTGAAATACTCAATTCATCTCGAAAATTTAGTTTCGTCATCCCGTATACTGAAGCGCTAAATTCACCACCCCCCAAAAAAAACGAGTTTTGTCATCCCGTATACTGAAAAGTTCAGTGCATCACAAAAAATGAACTTCGTTATTCCGTTTGCTGAAAAAATCCAGTCACCTCAAAAAATGAGTTTCGTCATCCCGGATTCTGAAATACTCCAGTCATCCCAAAAAGTGAGCTTCAACATCCAGTATAGTGAAAAGCATCCCTTGAACTTAGTTTTGTCATCTCGTATGCTGAAACACTCAATTCAACCGGAAAAATAAGTTTTCTTAAATCGTATGCTGAAAAACTTTTTCCATCCCAAAAACTGAGTATCATTATCACGTATAATGAAATGGTCAATTCATCTCAAAAACTGAGTTTCGTCATCCCGTGTATTGAAACACTCAATTCATCATAAAAACTTTTTTTCACAACCCGTATACTGAAACGCTCATTTCATCCCCTAAAACTGAGTTTCGTCATTCAGTATACTGAAAAACTCAAATCATCTCAAAAAATGAGTTTCTTCAATGCGTTTGTTGAAAAAATATGGTCATCCCAAAAAAGAGTTTCGTCATCCCGGATACTGAAAAACTCAATTAATCCCATAAACAGAGTTTTGTTATTCCGTATACTGAAATACTCAATTGATCACGAAATCTGGGTTTCCTCATTCCTTTTGCTGAAAAACTAAACACTGAGTTTTGTCATCCCTTGTTCTGAATTAGTCCAGTCATGCCAAAAGGTGAAATTCATCATCCCGTCTACTGAAATACTCCAATCAACCCAAAAACTTAGTTCAGTCATTCCGTATACTGAAAGATTCAATTCATCCCATGAACTGAATTTCGTTATCCCGTATACTGAAATACTCATTTGATCTTGAAAACTGAGTTTCAACATCAAATGTACTGAAACATTCCTTTCACCGCAAAACTTAAAGATACATCTGGCTGAATTTTATCCCATATACTGAAACACACACTTCTGTTGCCTGAAAACTGCATCCAGCTTCATCCCGTGTGGTGGAATACTCACTTCCTCTCAAAAACTGAGTTTCGTCATCCCGTATACTGAAACGCTCAATCCATCTCAAAAGCTGAGTTTTGTCATACCGTCAACGGAAACGCTCAATTCGCTCCAAAAACAGAGTTTCGTCATCACGAATACGGAAACGCTCATTTCGCCCCAAAAACTGAGTATCGTTATCCCGTAAACTGGAACGCTCAATTCAGCCCAAAAACTGAGTTTCGTCATCCCGTATACTGAAACGCTCAATTCGCACCAAAAACAGAGTTTCGTCATCACGAATACGGAAACGCTCATTTCGCCCCAAAAACTGAGTATCGTTATCCCGTAATTTGGAACGCTCAATTCGTCCCAAAAACTGAGTTTTGTCATCCCATACACTGAACCACTCAATTCATCCCAAAAACTGAGCTTCGTCAATCCGTTTCCTGAAAAAATCCAGTCATTTCAAAAAGTGAGTTTCGTCATCCCGGATACTGATATAAACAATTCATCCCAAAAACTGAGTTTCAACATCCAGTGTACTGAAAAAATCCTTTCATCGCAAAACTTGAAGATACATCTGGCCGAACTTTATCTCATAGACTGAAACACACACTTCCGTTGCCTGAAAACTGCATCCAGTTTCATCCCGTGTGGTGAAATACTCACTTCCTCTAAAAAACTGAGTTTCGTCATCCCGTATACTGAAACGCTCAATCCGTCTCAAAAGCTGGGTTTCGTCATCCCGTGTACGGAAATGCTCAATTCAGCCCAACAATTGAGTTTCGTCATCCCGTATACTGAAACACTCAAATCGCCCCAAAAACAGAGTTTCGTCATCACGAATACGGAAACGCTCATTTCGCCCCAAAAATTGAGTTTCGTCATCCCGTATGTTGAAATACTCAATTCATCCCGAAAATTTATTCTTCCAATATGTAAGCTTAAAAATCCATCCCAAAAACTGAGAATCGTTATCCCGTATACTGGAACGCTCATATCGTCCCAAAATCTGAGTTTTGTCATCCCGTGTACTGAAACACTCTATTCGTTCCAAAAACTTAGTTTTCTCATCCCGTAAATTGAAACGCTCATTTCACCCCAATAAAAAACGAGTTTTATCATCCCATATAAGGAAAAACTCTATTCATCCCAAAAACTGAACTTCGTCAATCCGTTTGCTGAAGTAATCCAGTCATCCCAGAAAGTGAATTTCGTCATCCCGTATACTGAAATAATCAATTCATCCTAAAAACTGAGTTTCAGCATCCAGTATAGTGAAAAACTCTATTCATATCAAAAACGGTTCTTAGTCTTCACGTACTGAAATACTCAATTCATCTCAAAAACTGGGTTTTCTCATCCCGGATACTGAAATGCTCATTTCAACCCCCGAAAACTAATTCGTGTCATCCCGAATACTGAAATACTCAATTCATCCCATCATCTGAGTACTGTCATCCCGTATGCTGAAATACTCAATCCAACTCGAAAACTGAGTTTCCTCATTCCGTAAGCGGGAAGCTCCATTCAAACCCAAAAATTCAGTTTTGTCATCCCGTATACTGAAAAACTCACCTAATCCCAAAAGAGTGAGTTTCTTTATTTAGTATAGTGAAAAACCGTAATCAAGTCAGAAACTGAATTTCGTGATCCCGTATACTGAAACGCTCAATTCAATCCCAAAACAGAGCTTCGTCATCCCGTATACTGAAACGCTCAATTCAACTCCCGAAGAACTGATTTTTGTCATCCCGTATGCTGAAATACTCAATCCACTCGAAAACTGAGTTTCCTGATTCCGTGAGCTGGAAGCTCAATTCATCCTAAAAATTGAATTTTGCCATCCCGTATACTGAAATACTCAACTAATCCCAAAAAGTGAGTTTCTTTTTCTAGTATAGTGAAAAACCGTAATCAAGTCAGAAACTGAATTTCGTGATCCCGTATACTGAAACGCTCAATTGATCCCCAAAACAGAGCTTCGCCATCCCGGATTCTGAAACACTCCAGTCATCCCAAAAAACGAGTTAAAACATCCAGTATACTTAAAATCCTTCCTTGAACTGAGTTCTGTCATCCCGTATGCTGAAATACTTAATTCAACCGGAAAACTAAGTTTTCTCAATTCGTATGCTGCAAAAATTTCTCCATCCCAAAAACTGAGTATCGTTATCCCGTATGCTAAAACGCTCATTTCATCCCCAAAAACTGAGTTTCGTGATTCAGTATACTGAAATAATCAAATCGTCTCAAAAAGTGAGTTTCGTCAATCCGTTTGTTGAAAAAATCCAGTCATCCCAAAAAATGAGTTTTGTCATCCCGGATACTGAAAAACTCAATTAATCCCATGAACTGAGTTTTTTCATCGCGTACACTGAAATATTCAATTTATTCAATTGATCCCGAAATCTGAGTTTCCTCATTCCGTGTGCTGAAAAACTCCAATTATCCCAAAATTTGAGTTTTGTCATCCCTTGTTCTGAAATAGTCAAGTCATGCCAAAAAGTGAAATTCGTCATCCCGTCTACTGAAATACTCAATCCATCTCAAAAGCTGAGTTTTGTCATACCGTATACTGAAAGGTTCAATTCATCCCTTGAACTGAGTTTCGTTATCCCGTAAACTGAAGTACTCATTTCATCTTAAGAACAGAGTAAACTGAAACATTCCTTTCATCGGAAAACTTGAAGATATAGCATCTGGCCAAACTTTTTCCCATATACTGAAACACACACTTCCGTTGCCTGAAAACTGCACCCAGTTTCATCCAGTGTGGTGATAGACTCACTTTCTCTCAAAAACTGAGTTTCGTCATCCCGTATACTGAAACGCTCAATCCATCTCAAAAGCTGAGTTTCGTCATCCCGTATACGGAGATGCTCAATTCAGCCCAAATACTGCTTTTCGTCATCCCGTATACTGAAACGCTCAACTCGCCCCAAAGACAGTTTTGTCATCACGAATACGCAAACGCTCATTTTGCCCTAAGAACTGAAATTTGTCATCCGGTATGGTCAAATACTCAATTCATCCCAAAATCTGAGTTTGGTAATCCCGCATACTGAAACAATCCAGTCATTCCAAAAACTTAATTTCGTCATCCCGTATACTGAAAAACTCAAATCATTTCAAAAACTGAGTTTCGTCATCCCGTTTACTGAAACGCTCAATTCAACCCCCGAAGAACTGATTTTCGTCATCTTGTATACTGAAATACTCAATTCATCCCGAAAATTATGTTTTCTCATTCCATATGCTGAAAAACTCCATCCATGCCAAAAACTGAGAAACAATATCCCGTATACTGAAACGCCCAATTAATCCCAAAAACTGAGTTTCGTCATCCCGTGTACTGAAATACTCAATTCATCTCGAAAATTTAGTTTCGTCATCCCGTATACTGAAGCGCTAAATTCAACACTCCCCCCAAAAAAAAAGAAGTTTTGTCATCCCGTATACTGAAAAACTCAGTGCATCACGAAAAATGAACTTCGTCATTCCGTTTGCTGAAAAAATCCAGTCACCTCAAAAAATGAGTTTCGTCATCCCGGATTCTGAAATACTCCAGTCATCCCAAAAATGAGTTTCAACATCCAGTATAGTGAAAAGCATCCCTTGAACTTAGTTTTGTCATCTCGTATGCTGAAACACTCAATTTAACCGGAAAAAATAAGTTTTCTCATTTCGTATGCTGAAAAACTTTCTCCATCCCAAAAACTGAGTATCGTTATACTGTATACTGAAACGGTCAATTCATCTCAAAAACTGAGTTTCGTCATCCCGTGTACTGAAACGCTCAATTCATCTCAAAAACTTAGTTTCCTCATCCCGTATACTGAAACGCTCATTTCATCCCCAAAAACTGAGTTTCGTCATTCAGTGCACTGAAAAACTCAAATCATCTCAAAAAGTGAGTTTCGACAATCCGTTTGTTGAAAAAATCCAGTCATCCCAAAAAATGAGTTTCGTCAAACCGGATACTGAAATACTCAATTGATCCCGAAATCTGAGTTTCCTCATTCCGTGTGCTGAAAAACTCCATTCATCCCAAAAACTGAGTTTTGTCATCCATTGTTCTAAAATAGTCCAGTCATGCCAAAAAGTGAAATTCGTCATCCCGTCTACTGAAAACCACAAATCATCCCAAAAACTTAGTTCAGTCATTCCGTATACTGAAAGGTTCAATTCATCCCATGAACTGAATTTCGTTATCCCGAATACTGAAATACTCATTTGATCTTGAAAACTGAGTTTCAACATCAAATGTACTGAAACATTCCTTTCACCGCAAAACTTAAAGATACATATCAATCCATCTCAAAAGCTGAGTTTCGTCATCCCGTATACGGAAATGCTCAATTCAGCCCAAAAAATGAGTTTCGTCATCCCGTATACTGAAACGCTCAACTCGCCGCAAAAACAGTTTCGTCATCACGAATACGGAAACGCTCATTTCGCCCCAAAAACTGAAATTTGTCATCCCGTATGGTCAAATACTCAATTCATCTCAAAAACTGAGTTTCGTCATCCCGTATACTGAAAAACTCCATTTATACCAAAACAAGATACTCAGTTTAATCTGACACACTGATTGTTTTCTGTTTTTTTTTGCCGGCAACAAAGGAAAGGCTGGCGAGTAAAGAAGAAAAGGACAGTCTGTTCCAACACCACCGTGGCCATGGGGCCATGTGAACAACCCCTTCTTTCCACCTTTGACCACTAAGCTGAATTTTTCAAAAGAAACCACAGACGAACATGTCAACCATACTTTATTTTTGTTTAGAAGTTACTCTGTTAATTAACAAGACGATGAATTGTTTGTCCCGACGTCGATCGATGGTGATTTAATAGACGACGTGGAAGTGGGGGTTGTCACATCGTACCATGGCTTGGATCGCGATGAGGAGCCGGCAGTGGCCAAGATGCAGTCTTAAGAGGACGACATCGTTATCATATCCGAGGACGACTCCGACCAAACAGAAAATTGGTCGAGCGGGTGCGGGCGCCGGAAGAACAACGCCATTCACTTTTGCGCCGTCAGTCGGCATCTGAAGCCGGGCCGAGGCCGTGGTCGAGACCGGAGAAGCTCAACCTCATTACAACTGACTGTCTGTCCCCCTCATCTGAGAAATAAAATCTAAAAATCTCAATATAAAATTCCTAATTTTTTCCAAAACTAGTTTTCAGAAAACTCTTTTTTTAGCACATAGTCAATTATCTACACTTCTGATCTCTTCTTCTGTTTGGCAGTCCACAAAGTCACTTTACTTAATGTTTTTCTAAAGGTTCGAAATCTCAGAATCTCAAACTAATATTACTAATTCATTTTATGACTCAATTTTCTTAATGCAAACTCAATCATCTACAGTAATAGAACTGACCTCCTCTTCTGTTTTAGCTGCCACAGTTTTCAAAAGAGCCTGAGATTGATCCCGGGCGAATCCAATTTCAAACAACCTCAAACTTTTTCGTCAAAACATTCTTCTTTTTGCTCTTTAATTTGTTTCACGTTCGTCACCGTAGGTTAAAATATCCAGATTTAATAATCGAAATTAAGAAGCAATTTTTTCTATATTCTTGGACTGTTGGAGAAGGATTGCAAATGGGAGGTGGCATCCAAAAATTCCCTTCTGCAGACAGGATCTGGAGTCTTTTTACAGTCCTTTCACTAACAGGTATTTTTAATTTTTGACATTGTAATTCTTAAATTAACTAAGACTAGGGCCGCGTGAACAACCCATTTTTTACCACCTTTGTTAATTTATTTAAACTCTCCCAAAAATATCTACATAAGAACATCCAAACCCTTATCCTCCAAATCAGTCCTAAATTATCCTTATTTAGAATTTACTCTGACGATGAACCAGACGATGAGTTTTTTTGTGCCAGCGACGGTCGATGGTGCGTCTATGGACAAAGGAGAAGTGGAGGTCGTCACTTCGTATCGTGGCTCGGATTGCGACGAGGAGCCGGCAAAGTGGACGAGGAGCCGGCACCTAATTATTTTATGACTAACTTATTAAAAAACTGTTTTTTTTTCAGTGCAATTCTAATCATCCAAAGTTCTGACCTCCTCTTTTTTTGGCGTTCCGCCCAGACACTCACATTACGGTTCTTATACAAAATTCGAAATCTCAGAATCTAAAATTGATTTAACTAATTTAATTTATTTTATGACTATTTAATGAGAAATCTCATTTTTTCGGTGCAAATAAACATCTACAGTAAAAGAACTGAGCTAGTCTTTTGCTTTGGCGCTCCACGAAGTCACTTATCTACGAAGTCACTCACAATTGGATCTATCCTTCAAGATTTTTCTGTTTCTATCCTTTTTATTGTTTTTGTCTTCCAGATTTTTTTTCTTCAATATCAGTCTCAGTCTTATATCTCAGTCTCCTTCTTCCAAAGTGTTCTCATTTCAGTCTCATTCTCAGGATTCAAAACGCATGCAGAACAATCTCAGTCTCATACTCTTTCTCACACACAAATTAAAAATCTAGTATTAGTTTTGTGTTGTATGTTGAAGTGACAAAAAATTTTAATGCCTTAATCAACTGCCTTTTAGCCAAAGTTCTTTCCTCAGTCAACTTCTTTAAAAATTATACCATAACATTTAAATGGCTCAACTTTGTTCCAATTGTGCAAGGATTTGTTAAAATCCCAGGTATTTTTTTTTCCAATTTGAGAAAACTCGCTCTAACTAAACCCAATTGTCATTGTATTTCGGATCAACGCTTGTCGTTAATCATACACCCAAATGTCTAAATCTATTTGGGGCTGTGTCTAAACCTAAGATAATTGTGTACACCCAAAACGGGCTCGTAGGCGTCAAAATCTAGTGGTCTTTTCTTCTCTCAAAAACTATAGAATCTTATCCTCATTTCTCATTTCATTAACTTACTATTTACCTCTATTTCTTTCTATGATTATGTCACAAGTTGCCGGTCTCTTATCATATATTCCTGGGTTTTGAAATAAAAGCTTCAATGGTGAGAACCTCAAACCTACGGTGTGTTTTTTCGCACTGTCATACAAATCATATGGTTGGTCTTATTGAGCCTGATCTCTTCGAAAGGTTAAAACACTATAAATTAGCTCCAAATATAGTAACACTGGAATCAGAAAATGAGATAACATAGAATTTCCAAAAGAAGGCAACAAGAGGCATACCCTAACTTTCACTCTTATTCCTGCAAAATCATTGTCCAGATTCAGTAATGTTCTCACTAGTTTCCCAAGAGAAATTTGGCAATTTCAGATGGCAAGTTGGTCATACGAAGCAAAAAAAGTCAACTTTTCGACAATTTACAAGATTCTGCTGTTCACAACTTTAAAAATTCTTACATCAACACAACGTGTTGCAAATTAGATAACAAATTTTTACCTTGTAGGAAGAGCTGTCTTTAAGTCATTTTTTCAAGCCGTGTTCAAATAGCTCTGTTCATGTCAAAAAAATGCAGTCCATTTTCGATTTTGCGGTCCATTTTCGAGTTTTTGATGAAAATCTTGCACTTAAGTTCAACATTTTCAACTGTGTCTGCGAGAACCATTGTTCTCACTCTTTAACTGACGAAAAAATTGCTTTACTTTCAAGTCTGCAGTTAGAGAGTACTCAACAGTTCATTTGTCCGGATAAAGACACCTCGTTTGACACTGTGAAAGCTTTGTTTCAAAATACGCTTAAAAGTTAGAAACCAAGCACATATAACGATGTGGGTATAAAGTTGTGGAACGAGAAAGTTCAATTCAAAAAGAGAAAGTCAACGCAGACTTCATCCGGAGAATGTTTCAAATTACAAACCAGAATAAGAACACTAACAAAATGCATCCAAATATCTGCAGCCATTGAAACAATCGACAATCAAGGCACTCTGTCGAAGGTCGAGATATTGAGGGATGCAGTAACTGATGAAAATGAAACATCTGAGGAGGTAGAGGGAACTATAACTTAAAAATTGATCAAATTGCTCGACAAAATTCAAAAACAATACTTATTTTTCTTACAATATTTTTTGTCAGACTGATCAAACTGAACAACATTTAAAAACAAAAAAGTCTTATTTTTCTCACTGTATTTTTTTCGCTTGTTGATTTTTATTTCTAATTTAGCGAAGAAGAGAATATTTAAACCAAGTGTTTAAATTTTTCAGATCAGCTTTCAAAAAGTACAATCGAGCCGTCCTTTCTCCCAATAAACATCGGAACCGTCTGGTCCCAAATCTGATGAGTGATGATGTTTTCTGAAGCCAACTGAAGCAGATAATGAACCATCTTTTCTCAAATACTGACGAGTGATGATGATTTCTGAACCAACTGAACCACAATATTGAACCATCTCAAACACTGATGATTTTTCTGAGCCAATTACTGATGACAATTGATTGTGAACCAATTGAATGCCATTCGGTGATTGTGTTTTCCAATCCCAAAAAATGGAACAAAATCCTTTAATTGTCGCGTGATTGATAGTAAAGGTTGACATCCACCTATTTAGTTAACCAATATTTTGAAATTCGTTTGTGGATACCGCCGGCAATGGATAAGTCCTTGCTTTTAAATTCAGCATTACTATAGATAAAAATTCAACCTATAGCTTTTGATTGTTCCTATGTAAGTTCAGTAATAAACAAAATTGAGGAATCTACTTAAAATTTGCGAGATCCGCTGACATTTGCGGTTTCCGCCTACAAATTTTGAGGATTCCGCTTACATATGCGAATTTCACTTACATTTTGTGGATTCCACTTATATTTTGCGGAATCAACTTACAAGTGGGGAATTCAGAACATCTAGTTATATTTGGTTCTTGCGGAATCTGCATCAAAAAAACTGTGCCGACAAAATATACACTTCAGGTATTTGCACGCGGAATCCACGGAGCTTTTGTAAGTGGAACCTACTTACATTTTGAAAAATGTTTAACGATTTGTCTCTTGAATCCAGGAACGTACAGACACAAAAATGTGCGCCTATCCAGCGCACAGTTTGGCCTTGTAAAAAAATTTTCGCAAGATTTGTTGTGCTTCCACATATACTTTTTTGGCATTACTTGAGCGCCCCTAATTGGTATCCATTTGCAGAAAAAAAAACGTTTTTTTCTTTTAATTTTCAACCATCAAGAGAAAAACTTTTTTGAACACTGATAAATTATAACTTTTTTAGTAAGAAAGAAAATTACTCGGCTCATCATAATTCTTATTGTATGAAAACATTTTTTTTGTTTATTTAGTTATTATTTTTCTACTCTGTTTTACTGTTTTTACTCTTTTTTGATGAGTTACTTTTTTTAGGATGAAATGAAGTCAGTTCCTGAGGCAAATCACAACAATAAAAGCAACAAAGAGTGATGTGTATCTGTACCCCATTCGAGCAGTAATTTCAAGTCCTTGTTTATAATTGAAAACACAATCTGAACCATTTTAAAACATAGCGAACCAAAGATTGGAAAAGAGTAATGTTCGCAAAAACCTAACTTTGTTGAAAAAATGACAACTGTCAAAATTCAAAGAAAAATTAGATGCCCTTTAAGCTCTTTGAATTTCTAGAACGATTTATGGCTGGCTCTTCATTGAAAACGTTAACCCAATTTAAGAAAAACTGGATCAAAAGGTTGATTTTTCATTTCGCTGGGAAATCTGATGTTTACATTCAACTTTTGAAACAAGAAATTGTTCAAGTTTTTTCGTGTCATTTCCACGTTCAAATTTGGAGAGTACTAATCACATCACTTTCAGCAGATGATTTTCAATTAAACTCAAAATGCATATATACTTTAAGTGCATCAAAATTTTAAAACTTTAACCTGAAAAAAATATATTAAAAATAAGTTTTCGTATAACAGGGCTGAAATTGGGATAATTTGACATCTCATTCTCCGTCAAGATACATCAATTTGTTCAGAAAAAAAATTTGGTGATACAATATATTCTTGTCGTAAATTTACGAATCAGCCGAAATCCGACATAAGTCATCCTAGTTTATTTGAAGATATTTAGCATCGAATGATTTAAGTTACCCATAAAGCTACCCATAAGAACCAGCAATCTCCTAGAGAGAAAATAAATGTAAAACTGTGTCTTTTCCTTTTTTAGTATGTTAAAACATGGGCCTTTGGGTACTCGAGCCTAATTTCAACCAATTTATTTAGTTTTCAGACAAGCACAGTAGCCACTATAACAATGGCCTTAAAAAGAGGTAATTTTGTTTTCTATGATTCTTGAAAGCTCTCAGTTACTTTCACGCTTTTGTGCGCAAACATCTTCCGTCCGCCAAAACGGAAGAACCGGAGCGAGTTTAACGGTCGAGTGCGTGAGTTTGCTTGTGACGGTCTTTCTGAGAGCGGATTAAGTGCATCTCTTACTGCGGTAGTGCACTTTGACTATTTCCGCGAGATGGTTGGGCCCATGTGGAATGTCAGGCAAAATTACCCAAATCAACGCAGTAGTTTTTAAAACAACGTGCGATTTGTTCTGCCATTTGGTGTTTGTTGGAAAAAAGTTGGAAAGCCCACTGACAGTTGGAAAAGAGTAATGAACGCAAGGAAACTGAATCAAAAACTGACTTGTTTTTTTTTCAAAAACCTTTAATTTTTGAACTTTGAAGGAAAAAATATATGGCTTTGAAGCTCATCGAATTTGTAGAACATTTTACGATGAAAAGTTTTTTGTTAATTTAAGCCAATTTGAGAAAACTGGATCAATGGGCAAAACTTTTATTTCAATGAGGTTTCTAATAACTAATTTCCATTTTCGAAATAAGAAATCAATCACGCTTTCGTGACTTTTAAATTTTTGCTGTTTGATAGTGGACTTTGCTTTCCTTGTAACAATGGAAATGCACTGATTTTTTTTTTTAAATCTCAAGTCAAACCGCGAAAAATCAAAATTGAGTGTGAACAAATTTTAAGACTTTTTCCTGAAAAATGAACAAAAAAAAAGTCCGCAAGACCTATATAAGAGTCCTCATTACGTAAAGTGTTTAGAAAGAAAGATTCAATTGGGCTCTAGAGTAAAACTTTTTTTGGTTACGCCCAGGTTAATAGAAATTAATGCCGTTAACCATCAACGTGGTTGGTTTTCTGTTTAATGACTGGTCATGGTTTATATATTTATATTCATATATCAAAATGCGGTATGGGGTTTAGGGGCGGGGGGGGGCGGGGGTGGGGGGTTGGGGGTGGTCGGACGACTTCCTCGGGGATTTGACCCCCCGACGACCTATGGGCTCCTTTGTACTATTTTGAGATATCCAGATACATATAAATACATAAATATAAAGTATAGTTAATCAGCGTGTTAATTAAACTATTAAGAACTGAGAAATTTTGCGTTCTAAATTCATCGAAGTACATCAACTTAAGAACCGGGAGTACCAAGGGTACAAACAAAGTGAAACATCCGTGAATATTATGTAGATGTTAATCAACGAGCCGCTGTTTTACCATAAATTTATAACATAACTCACCGACTGTGAACTGTAAGTCCCGATTTTCGAATTTTGAGAGACAACGTTTGAAAACTGGGTAGGTCAGCGATAAATTTTGAAGAGCCAATCGAAGATAGGCAGCCAAAGTGTAGCTCAAGTCAAACAAGCTTGATAACATTTGAATGTATTGCAAAATAGTGAAACCTGAAACATTACATCATTTTTAGTGTATAAACAACACAGTTCATTTTATCTTAACACATTTAGATTGAAATATTACATTGGTATGCAAAAAAATTTCGCACTACTCGATTTTTGGATAAAATAGACTACGAATCAGGGGCGGATCTAGGATTTTCTCGAGGGGGGGGGGCGGATTTTCAAAAAAAAAATCGAAATTTTTGACGACCTTTTTTTTTAGGTCGACCAAATTTGTTTTTTCGAGCTCTCCCAAAGCCCTGTTTTGCCCCTATATTGGCAAAATTTTCTGCGCCGCAGGCAAATTTTTGAAAAAACAGTCAAAAAAGCCGTTTTTGGGCACTTTTTGAAACATTTTGTCAAAAAAATCGCTCTTTTTGGCGCGCGCTCCCCCTCAAAGTTAGTATATATTGGCACCGAAGGCGCCTTTAGAAAAATTTTAGGGTCGGTCGGCCAAAAATGGATTTCTGAAAAAGTATCAAAGGGAGGACCCTTTGGGTCGGCAGGGGGTCGAATACCTGAGGGGGGGGGGCGTCCGCCCCCGCCCCTTCCCCCTAAATCCGTTCCTGCTACGAATAGTCATGCAAATCTTCGGGGAAAATTGCGAGGAAAACGGGCCATTTGTTTTAGTTCTGGACGCTCCCCTTCAAAATTATAAACGTTTGCGCTTATTTTTTTAGCAAATGAAAAACTGAATGCAATGTTGCTACTTACTGACAATTAACTTCAATTTTTGACGACGATAAATAATATAATCATTTTTCTAGCAAAACCATCACCATTGATCACTCGATTCAAAAAAGTTAGTTCTTCTGAGCAATCTATTCAAGCAATAACGTAAGGAAAGTTATTCTTTAGCTTGAAATGATTTGCAAAATCAGTTTTTCTCAGCAAGCCATTCAACCACTGATTTTCAAAGGTTTTTTTCTTAATGCATAGCGTGAATCGATTTTTGTGTCGTTCAAAGCTTTCTTTTTAAGCAACTTAAGCTATGAAAGTTTTAAAATTCGTCAAAATATTCCAAAGAGGGAATCAATTGCCAAAAACTTCAAATTTTCTAAGCAAGCATTTCAAGCTACAAAAATTTTGAAGTACATTTAACTTGGAGAAATCGGCAAAAATTTAACGAATTTTGAAATATGAATATTTGATGATGGATTCCTAAATTTGAAGTAAGCTATTTAGGTGATAAATATTTCGAAACAAGTCAAGTTGTTTTGAACGCTTGAGTCCATTCGCTTAAAATTTTTCTGCTGTACTTCAAGGTTTTCTAGCAGGCATTAAATCAGTGCAACTTTTGCTTGATTTTATTCGCTAAAACAAATTTCTGTTCAAACTGTTAAGTTTCGGAGAATTGACCTCTCACTTTATAGAGAAGTCATTTCCCACTTTTTGGTTCAAAATAAGAATATGATTGGATATCGCACGATGTCACGCGATATCGCGCGATGTCATATCACGAGATCAGATCTCAACAGGCGGTTAACTTTCCATATATATAGAAGTTGATTTACTACTCTTTTATCGCTCTCTAATTAAACTGTTGATTATACATAGTTTTGCTGCCAACCTGTGAAAGGTTATGGGCCCAGCTGCTAAAATAAATGTCAGAAGTCAAGATTGATTGAGTTAACGAAAAATACTGAGAGAGCAAGCTGTAAAGTGTTGACACAGTTAAAGTCACAAAAAAAAGACAAACGAGGAAAAAGTCAAAAAGAAGATAGTGAACTGGCAGACAGACAACAGAGCAATACAAAGAGTCAGTGAGACAGGGCATTGAGACAATTTAGTAATAAGTGAAGTCTGGAGTCACACGGAAAGCTGAAAGAAGCACACGAAAGGCAGATACACACAGAGAAAGAAAGAGAGAGAGAGAGAGAGAGAAAAAGAGAAAGAAAAAAACAGTGATAGATAGAAACTGACAAACTGTTCATTTTGATAAACTCATTTGATGTGGTGTTTTATAAATTTGTAGATACTTGTTGTTGCTTGGGGGATCGTAATCCGTCGCTGCGAGATCTGAACTCCAATCAGATTTAAAAAAAAGAAGTTCCACAAAAAAACTACTCCAAAATTTCTATTGTGCTAATATATATTGCTATGTATGAAGTCTGTGAAATAACCTTGGCTTTGCTACATCGCTGATGTGTTATTCAGTACGCTTATCGTTAGGTTTTGGATCAGACTTAGGTAATGAGATACATGATTACTTATATTATGCGCTGCGTTATGTTTGCTGATATAATATAGTCTGAATTTTTGGTCATTGAAAAGTACGTGGAACATATGATATATTTGTTCAGAGCAATACGGCTTCGGTGAAAATTGTCTAAGTCAGAGAGAATAGTGTTTTCAGAAAAAGAAGAAGACTTTTTGTATTTTGCAGAGCAATTTGAGGCTAGAATTTTTCATCTTAAATTGAATAAATTTATCAATAGAGAAGTAGATGAGAAAGATTTTGCACCCAGTGTTAGAAATAATGCTGCTGTAGAACAGAGAGAGGCATCTTTAAGAAAAAGGAGGGAAATTTTAGGTGAAAAAGAATTGCATGTTTGGTATGAGTTGATGCAATGTTTAGACAAAAAATCTGTTTTGTTTTTAAGACCTTATAAAGGCAAGGGAAGTAGGGCTTGAGAAATTTTGTGCAAAAGGTTCAAACGCGCCGAGAGACCTAGACTGCAGCAATTGATTTCAGATTTAACTTCGATAAGAATGAAAGCTAATGAGAGTGTAGTCGATTATATCACTAGAGCTGAAGAGTTGCAGTATAATTTAGATGTAGACGAGGGCTTAAGTGAAAAGATGTTTGTGTCAATCATTCTTAAAGGCCTACCAAAAGAGTTTAATACGTTTTGTACCTTGGTTAAGTTTAGCAAAGATGATAAGAGTTTGAACGAAACCTAGAAAGATTTGCTAAACTTTGAAAGTGATCATAGAAATGAGAAGGAGGAGACTGAACGTTCGTTTATTTCGAGAACAAAAACATGTTTTAGGTGCAATAAGACAGGACACATAGCAGCTCATTGTAGATCTAAGTTAGTGAATAAGGTTAACCAGTCATCTAGTGATAGACCTCCTGTGAAATGTTTCAGGTGGTTAGAAATAGAACACATAGCTAGGGATTGTATGAAGGAATTTGAGAGAAAAAGCGCGAGAGAAGACCAGCTGTTAGCTGAAACTAATGAAACTCATTTTAGCTACAACTCGGCTGAGAGAGTCGACGGTAACCTAGTTATAGATTCAGGCGCAACATGCAGTATGATAAAGGATAAGAATTTATTTATTGAGCTTGACCAGAGTTTTAGCGAAACTGTTGAAAACGCTAACAAAACGGAGTCTAAGGTTTTAGGTAAAGGAAGAGTTGAATTTTTTGTGAAAGATTGTCAAGGAAATTCGAAAAAAATTTCAATGAATGATTATTTCTATGTACCAGAAAACTCAGAAAATTTAGTGTCAGTCTCAAAACTTACTAGAGGAGGAGTTAAAGTAGTTTTTGGAGAAAAGTCATGTACTGAGCAAGGAAATGGGACTGTTTATCCACTTAGTGAGCGAGTTAATCTTTTCATTTGGAAAATGATAGGATTTGGAAATCACAAAAAATTAAGTGCGGAAAAAATGCAAAACAATTCTTCTGAGTTCAGAATCAGTAAGACTTATTTTTGCAGAGAAACAGAAGAGAAAAATTTTAATGAGCAAAAGGAGAACTTGATAAAAGACAATGATATAAAGAAAGAAGTTGAGCTGAAAAATGAACCTAGAGCCCATCCAAAATCTAAAACGTCATTAAATGAACGAGGTAAGGAGGAGTCGAGAAAATTATGCGAGGTTCAGAAATTTCAGAGTATTGACATGAAGTTAGGTTCAAAGCTATGGGAGCGTAAGAAGTTTGAAAGCAGAGCAGGCAAATTGATACGGATATTTGACATAGGACAGAAAAAAAGTAATAGCGTGAATCGATTTTTGTGTCGTTCAAAGCTTTCTTTTTAAGCAACTTAAGCTATGAAAGTTTTAAAATTCGTCAAAATATTCCAAAGAGGGAATCAATTGCCAAAAACTTCAAAATTTCTAAGCAAGCATTTCAAGCTACAAAAATTTTGAAGTACATTTAACTTGAAGAAATCGGCAAAAATTTAACGAATTTTGAAATATGAATATTTGATGATGGATTCCTAAATTTGAAGTAAGCTATTTAGGTGATAAATATTTCGAAACAAGTCAAGTTGTTTTGAAAGCTTGAGTCCATTCGCTTAAAATTTTTCTGCTGTACTTCAAGGTTTTCTAGCAGGCATTAAATCAGTGCAACTTTTGCTTGATTTTGTTCGCTAAAACAAATTTCTGTTCAAACTGTTAAGTTTCGGAGAAATGACCTCTCACTTTATAGAGAAGTCATTTCCCACTTTTTGGTTCAAAATAAGAATATGATTGGATATCGCACGATGTCACGCGATATCGCGCGATGTCATATCACGAGATCAGATCTCAACAGGCGGTTAACTTTCCATATATATAGAAGTTGATTTACTACTCTTTTATCGCTCTCTAATTAAACTGTTGATTATACCTAGTTTTGCTGCCAACCTGTGAAACAAACAAACTAATGAGCACTATTTTAAGTTGAAACAGTTTTTGAATCATGTTTCTGAGCAAAACGATATATTTGACGTTGTAGACATTGCATTTTTGATTTTTTTTCTCCTCAAGTATGCCTTTTCAAACTATTTTCTAACAAGAGTCTTTTCGCAATAGTTTTTCAACTCAGTTTCATTTTGCTATCTCAATCGAAGAGTTCGATTAAAAAATTGAAGATATCAAGGAAAATTTTGCTGTTTTGTGACAAAAGAGAGTCTGCTGCTTTTATTTCGATTGTTTTGGAAAAGATAGCAATCACAAAAAAATCAGAGAAAAACCTGGCAGATCTTGTCTTGTTTTGAAATTGTCTCAACATCATCTTGACTAAAAGCTTCTTGAACGTTCCAGGTTCAAATTGTTTTTGTCAAACTTTGCTGAGAAATTATTTAAGCATTGCGCTCGACAGAAAGTTAAAACACTGTGTCCATAACGGCTCATTCTATTCAATTTGTATATTACATGAAAACCTTATTGTGCTATGGACGCAATGTTTTAGCTTTCCATCGAGCGCAGCGTTTAATAAGCATTAAATCAGAAAGGTAAAAAAAATCAGTCAAAGCGATTTTCGAGCGCAATGTTTAGGAGGCTTTTAGGCAAGAACTTTCTGGAAAATTCAATCATTCTATAGCCTGGAATAACCTAGAAAATTTCTGTTTTTATATAGTAAATAACAGACTCAATGTACCATGGACGCAATGTTTTAGATTTATGTCAAGCGTAGTGTTTAAAAAGCCTTTAAATCAGAAAGCTTAAGAGTTAGTCAGAGCAATCGTCGAGCTGAATGTTTAGAGGCTTTTAGGCAAAAACTTCCTAGAAAGTTCAATCGTTCTATAGTCTGGAACATTCTAGAAAGTATCTGTTTTTTATATTTTAAATAAGAGCATCAATGCACAATGGGCGCAATGTTTTGGCTTTTCATCGAGCGCATCCTGATTTTGTGACTCGAACAACATCAAAGTAATTTTTTGCACAGTAAGGGGTCATCGCTCCGACGGATTAGTCAAAAAAATGTACATTCTGTAAAAATCAAATTTTTGGCAAGGGCTCAAAAATTTTAAAAATATACATTACAAAACGCTATTTCAGAAATTATTTGGAACCTTCGATCTTCTTATCAATCAAAAATTGAATGATCTGCATTGGAAATACATTTCAATAGGAAACCAAGTATACTTTGGAAACAGCTCGCGTCTTAAAAAACTTCCAATGGAATTTTGGACAACGGGATATCGATTCTGCGCAACGAAAGAGCCCTACACTAGAACGTTGAAGACAGAGTGCAGGATGGTTACAAAGATATCGTCATACCTAAGAGGAACCGATCACCACTCACAATTAGAGAGGTGATATGAGTCGGATTACCCATCTCCTTCTAAACCCTTGTTGTCAATAATGCCACTCCAGATCCATTAAAAGGTAAAATTGTTGGAAAAACGAAAGAGAGCATCAACGGAAACCCCTTTTACACCTAACCATTTAAAAAATTAGTAAATGCCTCTAAATCTATGGTTTAATTATCAGACGGAAAACTTATCAGAAAGTCGGACATTGCCTTACCGATATCAAAATCTTCTGAATATCGATCTCTTGGAGGAAACATATCATTCCAACTTTTTACTAAACCTGATTTTGAAGAAGGTACGGGGCGCGCAAATCAAAAAAAACAACCACGTCTAGAAAACCGGGACCAAAGACCAGGAAACCGATTGATTGGCCACTTTGGAAAATAACAACCGGACGAGTGTTTCCAACTTCTCGAAGAATTCCTCCAGTAGAAAGCCGCTCCGCACTAAGAAATTGACTCTTAATCCAGGTTACTTAGCTTCAGACGAATCGTTGGTTATTCCTTCGAGCTGCTTAACCCGGAGTTAGAAAACTTCATCAGCGGTAACAAAAGCTTAAGTTAGAAACTCATTTTAGCACCCCTTAATTTTATTTGTTGCTAATCTTATATTTTTAATCAAATTTTTAATCCAATACAAACCCGTTATTGTCGTTAACCTCTCATAACACCTTATTCTGGGCACTAATCTTCGTAATTTAAATGTCTGTCAGTCTTCCGGATGAAAAACTTTCATCCAATTTATCGTTCAAAAATACAAAAAATTGGTGGACATACTTTTTTAATTGCTTGCATGCATTACATATACATCTTCGGCATTCCATTTCATTGAACACTTAATGCGGAATTTCATTATTAGCTGAGTTGTAACGTCATACTTCGGATGTTAGTTTATTTATATTTTAGTGTGGAGTCGATATGTTTAACTGCTCAATTTAATTCGCCTATTTAACTTTCTCTAAACCTTTGTGCAGAAAATACTGTGCTTAAATTTCGTTTTTTTTTCTCTCGAAGGGGACGAAAAGGGCAGTTAGTTAGTTAAAAATAATTCGCAAGTTAAGTTTTTTCCTGCTATGAGGAATGATGGGATTCCATTTTTATATCTAGTCTAATTAGTTCAGCTTAGTCCAATTGATATAACCGGTCATTTATGTTTGACCTCGGCACTTTCATTCTCTCCGGCGGAGAGAATGTTCACTCACTTTTTAATGTTTTAACTTCAGATGAATTCACTTTTATCCCTTTTTCTTTTGACTGTATAACGTAGAGTTAGCTAAAACTAAGTAACAATATATCACTAATTTTAAGAGCTATTTCACGCATCAAGAGTGACTTCACGCATGTTTACTTCACCCATCAAAAAAGACATCAGAAGTTTCATAAAATGACCGTTTAGTTTGAAAGGTCCACTATCAGTTGCAATTACGAAAGTATTTCGTGGCAAACTGTCAGAGACAGAATTAGAAGTCTGTATCTTACATTTAGCGTCTTGATACAGGATCTAATTGCTTGAAAAAATTTTGCTGGCTACAGTTTCTTGATAGCAAAATCAAACCTGTAAATGTAAATTACAAACATACTAAAAATGAGTTAGTTTTATGGTATCTGCAACACAATAAAAAATCGAGTTTGACTCTGACTTGCTCGATAAGTTGGGGCACACTAAGCTTTCAACCCTGTGTAGGACAGGCCATGATTTCAAAGGGTATTTTTTTTTGTTTTGAAACCCCAAATTACCCATATTTTGAAGAAAAAATTGATCGTGTTCTGCAAGAATTGGTAGTGGCAAACATTTCAAATAAAGTGTACCAAAAAAAATGTTTTTTTTCCTTTAGTCAAATAACTCCAAATAATTTCCCACGTAGTGAAATTATACATTACTAGGCCAATCTGTGCCTTGGATAGCCGCGCAATTTTGTGTCTCTGTGTTGCTGGATTCCAGAGACATGTATTAAAACAGGTTCTAAAATGTAAAAAGGTTACAATTAGAAAATTTTGTGGATTCTGCGTGCAAATACCTGCAACTTAAACTTTGTTTGCACACTAGTTTTGTTGTCGATTCCACAACGAGCGAAAATAGGTAGTTGTTCCGGATTCCGAAATGTAAACAGATTCCGCAAATTTAAGTGGATTCTACAAACTTATGCGGATTCCGCCTACAATTTGCGTCTTAACATCTGCAGAATCCTCTGAAGTTTCACGGATTAAGTTTACTAAACACATAAATTATTATTTGTTCGCGGATTCTACAAAGTGTTCCAGATTCCGCAAATTTGTTGCAGTTTCGTGAATTTTTCCGGGTGATTCCACAAATTTGTCTGTTTTTGGAGCAAATTTTAGCAATACAATGCTTTAGTTATTTGTAAACAAAAAAAGTAAAGCTATTCTTTAAGTAATCAATTGTTGATTTTTCGATTTTTGCTACATACTTCTGTTTTCGTCTGAAACAACAATAAATGAGGATTTTTTAAGAAGATGAAACAAACCGATTAAGATGAATATAAGAAGATTGGTTTTTTTGACATTTCATTTCAAACGGAACCTTTTTAAAATAGCCAGGTTAGAATTGTATCATCAACCAACACAGTCAATTTAAAGTCAGAAAAACATAGACAAAACTTGTACATAAACGACAGGTCAATCAAAAAAGTATACAGCTCCAAAACTGTTTTGGTTGATAAATATCGGAATGAAGTTTTTTGGAGCAAGCTAAATTAAAGTTTTTTTGTGCTATAAAATCTAAGACTTAACAAGAGTTTTTGGAACAACAAGACAGCCACAAACTTTTGAGCAATTTCAATGTTCTCTTTAGAGAGCTTAACAAGATTTTCATGAAGAAAAATGTTTGTAGTGAGCTTGAACAGATCTTAAATAGGAAGTTTTAAAAAAAGAAGCAGAATGTGGACAATTAAGAAAAAAATTTTCAAAAAATCTGTGTACAAAATCAAACGACCAGTAAGTAAGTCAACTCTTCCTGTTCAGTTTCACTTCAAAAATAATTCGATGCTTTCGGTTCGCTGCGTGACAAATTAATTTCTGATAGTGACACAGCGTTTCGTTATAGAGACAAATATTTTGAATATTAAAACTTACTGAAATTTTTTTGTATAAACGCAAGGTTAGAGTTGTATCATCGACCAACACAGGGAACGTGTAGTCAAAAACAAATAGAAAACACTTGTGCAGAAACGAGAGGTCAGTCAAAAAGTACATGGCTCCAAAAACTGTTTTTGATTAACAAAAAACGGAACTGAACTTATTGGAGCAAACTAAATTAAAAGTTATTTTAAATTTTTATTAGGCTAAAAAAAAATCTAAGAATTAACAACACTTTTTGTAACAAAAAGATAGCCCCAACTTTTGCGCAACTCCAATTTTCCTTCTTGACGGTTTAACATGGTTTTTACGAAGAAAAGAGTTTGTAGTAAGCTTGAACATATCTTAAGAAGCAAATCGAAAAAAAGAAGCAGATTGTGAACAACAAAGAAATTTTCCTGAAAGTATTGACCACAAAATCAAACGACCAAAATAAGTGAGCTCCTTCCGCTCAGTTTTACTTCAAAAAAAATTAGATGCACTCGGTTCGCTACGTCACAGAGTAGATCGGTTGGGTTACAAAGACTGTTGTTACAGAGACAATTTTTGCAATTTTCTGTATATTGAAATTTATTAACTTTTCGATTTTTGCTATACATTTTTGTTTTCGCCTGAAACAACAAAAACTAGAAATTTTACAGGAAAAAACCAGCTGATTAAAAATGAATCACAAATACGCGGCTTTATGACGTTTCTTTTGAGGAGAAACTTTTTTGTAAAACAGCAAGACTAGAATGGTATCATCAATCAACACAGTCAACATAAAGTCAGAAAAACCTAGAAAAAACTTGTGCAAAAACGGGACGTCACAGAGTAGTTTCTGATATATTACACAGTCTGCATGACACGCTATCTGTTTCTTGTTCTAATATTATTGTTAACTGTTCTTTTGTTTCTTGGTTGCAATAGATCAATAAGAGTTCTGTGCAGCGAAGTTATTCTGAGTTATAGTCTGCAGTTCAATAGTGGGATTTTCCTTACGCTTAAAGATTTGCGGAACTAACAAGGAAAAGTCAAAACGCAAAAAAACTTAAGAGTGAACTTAACTTTTAGGACTTTTTTCTGACACAAAAGATAGAAAAAATCATTACGACTAATTACAAGAGTCTTCTTTTGTAACTTCCTCGAATCTTAGAAAGCAAAAAACAATAATGAATAAAAAAACTCAGAAATATAATTCAAAGTTTTCATTGCATTTTTTTTTCACTGTAAATCAACTTTCCAGCCTAAAATCCGTAAAATCCGGTAAGAAATTTTCATTTTGGTCCTGAAACAAAACTAAAAGTCAATTTTTTTCCTTCTTGCTCTGTGCTAATACTGGACAGTTAAACACAAAACATCCAACGCACAAAAATTTCTCTGCTCTCTTGTATTTATCTTCTTATTTCTTTTCTGATATTTATCCTCGAGTTAAAGCAATGATTGCTCTGGTTTGTCACAAAAAAACGGTCAAAACGATCATGTATTAAGAATGAAAAACGACAGTTAATGTATTAATTTTTAAGCAGAGGGGCGGGTTTAGGGGAGGGGGCGGGCGGACGCTTTCTCCCCCTCAGGGATTTGACCCCCTGTCGACCCAAAGGTTCCCCCTTTGCACTATTTTCCAAAAAATTTTTTGGTGACTGACCCTAAGAACTTTCAAAAATCCGCCTTTGGCGCCAATATATACTAATTTTGAGGGGGGAGCGCGCGCCGAAAAAACGCGATTTTTTATCAAAATTTTCCAAAAACGTCTTAAAACGCGGCGCAGAAAATTTGGCCAAAAAGAGACTAAACGGTTCTTTGGGAGAGCTCAAAAAATCAGTTCCGTCGACCTAAAAAATAAGTCGACAAAGTTTTTGGAAACTTTCGAGAAATTTTTAAAAATCCGCCCCCCTCGAGAAAATCCTAGATCCGCCCCTGTTTAAGCACAACTAAATTTTTACATTTTGCAGCTCATTTTGGTCATAATCTATAAGTAACACGTTCCTGGATTTTCAAGTTTTTACTATGATACTTAGTGTGATCTGCAGATCCGAATGTGCAGAGCTTTTCAAAAAGGTATTGACCTGATCGCATTGATTTATTGTTGCTTATTATTGGGCTGTTTTATAGTACTGTTGAAGAAGAAAAGCTTGATTTTGGATATAACTTAAGATTTATCACAGCACAAACCACAAACGATTTGTAAAAGAAATAGTTTTTCGAATGGTCTCTGTGAGAGTTCTTAGGTTACATCCAAAATCCAGCTTCTATCTTTTATCTAAAATTATGAGACATCAGTAATTGAAGCAAAGACAATGAAAGCAGAAAGATACCAAAAAACTGAACAAACTTCAAAAAATATATAACAGACCTGAAAGTTCTTTGGAATTCTAGAACAATTGATGATTGTTCTAAAACAACACTTTTTTGATAAAGTTAAGCAAAATTGAGACAATTGGGTTAATAGGAAGAACATTTTTGCTGCTGGGAAATTTGATAAAAGACTTCGATTTTCGAACCTGAAAGTCAACCACGTTTTTCGTGACTCTTACACTTTCGCTGCTCAATTTTGGAATTTTCCTTCAATTAAACTAACAAATGAACTGAACTTAAAGCAATCAAAATCAATCCGCAAAATCTAAAAATTGAGCCTAAGCAGTTTTTATAACTTTTTCAGAAAAGAAACAAAAATAAATATCATCACGACTTAAACAAGCGTCTTAATTACATTCATCGACTCTTAGAGAGCGTCATAAAAAGCAACATTTACTATGATTAACTTAATATCAGTTTAAGAGATTTTTTAACTTAAAAATGAGAAAAACTCAAATATGAGCCGAACTTAACAAAACATGAAACATACGTTCCCCAAAAATTTTTCTGGGCCTTGGCCGACCTTGATTTGCTGGTTTTTGTCTGACAAAATTGTGTTTTACCGAAAGTGTGAACGCTTTCACAAGCTCATGAGTTCGGTGCTGAGAAAAAACCAGTTAAACATTGCCGAATGTAAAATTATTGCGTTGTTTGAGCAGTTTAAAGGCCGGAATTTGACGTGATATTTATTCCAAAATACATCTTCTCGCTTAAAATTTTATTTAGCACAGTTTCTGTATTATTATTGTTCCGACTTTCGATACGAAAGTAACGGAATATTTGTGCTCGGGGTGGGTTTTTTTTCTTCAGACAAATTTCGACTTTTTAACTAGCCAATTCTGATGAAATTTCTTTAATATCATTCAAAAGGTATTGTTGTTCTGAGCTTAAATTTGAAAAGATATTTCACCTGTGATCTTTTTTTGTAAAATTATGGGGGTTTAAAGATAGCCATTTTGGCCAATTTGGGACAATTAACGCGCGATACATTTCGCGCTATTAACGCACAAGCGGAGATTTAATCCGTCTTAGAAATGGTTCCAAATTGGTTGGAAGAAGCTTATTGGCCATAATTGATTTGTTACAAGAAGCTAAATCTATCCTTTTGTACTTTATATGGCGTGTGCGGTGATGTTTTTCATAAAAATGTCTAATTTAAGAAAAAAAAATTATTTTTTTTATTACATTGAATTTTTTATAGGTTATTACTGCTCCATAAACATTAAGAGGCTTTCGGAACATTCAGGGCTTCGCCCTGATACGAGCAGTCTTGTTTCAATTAGGACTTAAAATAAGCTACAAAATATAACATTGTTCTTTTTACTATCATTTCGTTCCATAATCCAAGATCATTCTAGGCGTTTTTCAAAAATCAGGAGCAACCAAAGCGAGAGTGATTAACCCGAGAAAAACTTAACTGGAAATTCTTTAAAAACCATAAATGGCTCAAGGTTTTTCTAACCAAAACTTTTTCTAATGAAAACCATCCAAGTGAAGATGTTCCGGGTAGTGTGCGTACACTAGGCCGATTTGTTTTTTTTTAAAAAAAACCTAGCTTAAGTTTAGTTAGGAAATGTCATTTATGCAAATTTTGTTCAGGGTTGGGTTTTTTTTTCTTCAGACAAATTTCGACTTTTTAACTAGCCAATTCTGATGAAATTTTTTTTAATATCATTCAAAAGGTATTGTTGTTCTGAGCTTAAATTTGAAAAGATATTTCACCTGTGATCATTTTTTGTAAAGTTATGGGGATTTAAAAATAGCCATTTTGGCCAATTTGGGACAATTAACGCGCGATATAATTCGCGCTGTTAACGCACAAGCGGAGATTTAATCCGTCTTAGAAACGGTTCCAAATTAGTTGAAAGAAGCTTATTGGCCATAATTGATTTGTTACAAGAAGCTAAATCTATCCTTTTGTACTTTATATGGCGTGTGGGGTGATGTTTTTCATAAAAAATTTCTAATTTAAGAAAAAAAATTTATTTTTTTTATTACATTGAATTTTTTATAGGTTATTACTGCTCCATAAACATTAAGAGGCATTCGGAACATTCAGGGCTTCGCCCTGATACGAGCAGTCTTGTTTCAATTAGGACTTAAAATAAGCTACAAAATATAACATTGTTCTTTTTACTATCATTTCGTTCCATAATCCAAGATCATTCTAGGCGATTTTCAAAAATCAGGAGCAACCAATGCGAGAATGATTAACCCGAGAAAAACTTAACTGGAAATTCCTTAAAAGTCATAAATGGCTCAAGGCTTTTCTAACCAAAACTTTTTCTAATGAAAACCATCCAAGTGAAGATGTTCCGGGTAGTGTGCGTACACTAGGCAGATTTTTTTAAAAAAAAACCTAGCTAAAGTTTAGTTAGGAAATGTCATTTAACTCACGGAAACCAGAAAACACTGATTGTTTTTTCCGACTACCATTAGGCGACTACCATTAGGCGAATGGATTTAAAACAATTGTCATTAATATTTTTCCCTTAAAATTTTTTAACAGCCTTAAAGTGTTTTTTTTTGGAAACAAACTTTTTAATGCTTTGTCTGGAAAAAAAATGTTCAAGAATCCGTGCAACAATCGGTACAAAGTTGTTTCAATATCATCAAAAAAAATCCACAGATCAACTTTTTTCAACAACTGATCTTCAGACTGGAGACTACAATTGTAATTTCAATTAACTGGACAAAGCGAGGAAAGTTTCAAATTAAAAAAAAATCTCAGTTTAATTCTTAGTTCTTAGGTAGACAGAAAAAAAGTGAAAACAAAAGTTGCTTAGTTTTTTTGCGAGCGTTAAAACGTGGCAGTTTTTTTTGAGAATTAAGAATCAAAAGTTTCCCTAAAAGTGGGTAATTTTAACCTCGTTTTAGTCGATCAAAAACGTTAAATTTACCGGGTCAATCGCTGAGTAAGTTATATCAAAAAGAGCCCAGAAAAATTCACCAAAAATATAATTTCCAAAAACTAATATCAATCATAAGTTTTGATTAATAGCCAAATGGTCTCACTTTTGCTCACATAAAATATCAATTTATTGTTTGAAACTGTTTTCAACAGACTTATGAAGAATAATTTCTTGTTAAGTCTGTTACGTTGCTTATAAGAGATTTAAACTTCTTAGCGATTGGTCCGGTAGTTTTAGCGTATATTTTTCATTAGCTAAAGAGAGACAAAAATGATGCATTGCTCTGAATTTTTTGAAAAAGTTGCACTAATTTAGTTCTGGGAAATTTCTAGGCAAATTTTGTTCTCATCTCTTTTTTTCTTTTTGTCTAGTGAAAATCCGATTTGAGAGAAACGAATTTATTTTTTCTATTTTGTTAGTTTTTTCCGCTTAATTAAAGCGGGCCTTGAAGATCAATTTTTCTCTAACTTCCCAGTACTATTTATTTTCGTATAAATGTATAATTAGGTAAAATTATTTTTCTAGTAATGTTTTCGAACTCACCAATAAAGCCCATGTACAGCTTATTCAAGTGTCCTTGAAACCTTGTCCCAATATAGAGTGTGCTCATCATCACGGGAAATCCTATCCCGGCCATGCACACAATGAATGGCACAATGTAATTTATACCATACAAGAAGAGGTAGTTAGCACTTTTATGGTTAAATGCAGGCAAATTTAGCATAGTTCGTTTCAGAAAATGCGCAAAAAGTTCATCGGGAAAAAACTGATATTTAGGGTAAAACTTCAATGAAGTTGATAAGCGAAGTATGAACAAATTGTTCTCTGAAATCAACTCGTATTTAATTCAGTTTAGCTCGAAATCTTTCTCTTTCTTTCCATTTTGGTAATAAAAACATGCAACTTTTGTAATCGTGGACATTCGAAAGACTGAAAAAGATACTGAAAATAATTTTTATTCTGGCCTTTTTTATAACTCGAATAAAAACAGGAAACAGAATCGGCCTAATTCAAGAGAATCAGTAAACGGCAAATTTTAGTATTTTATTTTGCACGGAACTAGCAATTACACGTACTAAAAAACATTACACGTATCAAGTTAAAAAGTGGGCTTGTTCATGCGCTGATTTGGTGTGATTTATATTTTTTTCACAATGAATTCGTACTTAGTTCACGCAGTTTAATTAACAGAAACTCAAGTGCAAACCAATTTTGAACCGACTAAAATATTAGCATTTTATGTTCTGTCAGGTTCGGCTCAGATAGGATTCTGAAATGAAACGACTTAGGTCAGAATCAAACCCACGCCGAACTCCCCGGAACGCACTTTGCATTCGCTGGACTATATAGCTGGTATTGCTAAGCAACTATACTGACTTTATACTATACTTTATTGCAATGTAGCATTAACATCCTCCACTCCCGAAGGAGCGAGAACCGGAACGAGCTTAACGAGCGGCCGAGTGTAGCTTGCGGAAATGGTCCTTAGGTTTTGCGGAGCGGGGGTTTTTGTCTTTGCCGTAGTTTAGCGACATTATGCGTGCTAGTGGGTAGTGGCCCCTAGGGCTAGTGGATTCAACTAACCACACATTATCTCCCGTTTTCAAAGAACATTTGGGAGGATAATGCCACCTAATACTTTTATTTAGTATAGGGACGTACTCACTTAATCATCGTATCCAAATTGCGTTTCCGTACGACTGCGCACGGGCATAGCGTTTAGTGTGCGAATAGTTCTCACTCGACCTTAGAGACGGAAACGTTAGACTGCGCTGACCTAAAAATAAATGATTCGGCGTCAAAACCTCAAGACTATTTGGGTCGCAGAAACGGGAGTTTAGTGACGGGCGTTTAGTGAACCTTCAACTAGGCCCATGGTTGTGTTCAAAATCTCTTCAGTCAGTTTTCTTGACTCTATGATTGCATAAAACACGCGCCTACAACTGCGAACCATTCGCTCCCATGCTCCTCCTTGATGTGGTGCACTTGGCGGATTATACTTCCACTCAATGTACGAGCGACAGTGGAGCATCTGCGTTCCGATTTTTGATGCACAGAAGAAGCTCTTTTTCGGCTCCTATAAAGTTCGTTCCGTTATCCGACCAAATAATTGAAGGTGTTCCTCGCCTAGAAATAAAGCGCTCGATAGCCATCACACATGAACTTGTGTACATGGAAAGGAACCAACTCAATGAGAATTGCGCGAGATGTTTTGCAGCTGCTAACTGCTTACAATCAGCTGCGATTGACTCTAACTGCGAAAGTTGCAAAACTTTTTCCTCTGCAATGACAAGTTCTGCTGGATCAATTATGGCCTTATCTGGCGATCTGAAAATCTTATGCTTAGGTGAGAGTCTCAACATATATGCTACCACCCGCTTTATCTTGGAGAACGAGCTATACTCTTCCTAAGGGAAGGCAAAGTCAGTCAAAATTGCAGTGCCTGGAAAATTTGAAGAGACCTCAAAACCCTCATTTAGATCGTAGAACGGACCTTCCAGGCGAATTTTCTCAGTAACTTGCCTATGTGGGTTCAAAAGCCAATCAGAAGTTTTCAAAAAGGAAGGGCCATATACCCAACTACTTTGCTTGAGGGAATCAGCAGTAATACGTGGCTCCGGTGTCAGCGGGGTTGTTTTCACTCAAAACATGGAACCATTGGTCAATTGACGTTGACTCCAGAATCTCGGCTACTATATTGGCTACAAACACGGGCTGTTTGCTTGTCGAGTTCAACCACTGAAAGACTGTAGTGCTGTCAATCCACATGAACACTTTGGAAATACTCAGTGTCAGAGTTTTCTCGATATCATCCTTCAGGCGACTAGCAAGAAGCGCAGCTTGAAGTTCCAACGGAATTGAAAGCATCTTCATAGGGGCTACTCTTGCTTTACCGAAGACAAACGCTAATTGAGATCTGGAATAGGCGTTTTTCTGAGCTCGAAGGAATGCTACAGAACAAAAAACGTCCAAAGAGCTATCACCGAACATTCGCAGCTCAACCTCATCTACTGGGACTTCAAAATAGCACCGAGATATTTTGAGCTGCCCTAAAATTGGCAGGCCGGAGTGCCATTCAATGAATCTGCGGCACAACTCATTTGGCAGTGGGTCATCCAACTGTTGGCCACTCAATCTCCAGATATCTTTCAGTAGAAAACGTGCGCGTACGGTATATGGGGCGACAAGACCTATGGGGTTGAACACAGAGGACACAAAACTAAGAACCGATCGTTGTGTAGCAGAGTCTTTGAGTTCGAGGTTAACTCCTCTGCTCACAACCAACGTATCGGTGACGGGATTTAGTTTCAAGGATCAATTAGGAACGTTGCTAATAATTTTTGTAAGATTAAACCCACCCAACTTAAGCAGTTCTACTAAACAGCGACTTAACGTTAAAGCAGTTTCTGGATTTTTCACACATCCAAGGTAGTCATCAATGTAAAAATTGTTTAGCACTGCGTAAGCGGCTTCTGTGTAACAATCTTGGTTGTGACGGCTGTTCTGCGAAGAACATAGTTACCACATATCGGAGAATCTTTCCCTCCAAATATGTGCCTTGTATATTGAAATACACTCACATCTGATGTGGGGTCCTCCCGCTACAAAAAACGCAAAAAACTTTGGTCGCTTTCTAGTAAACCGACCTGCATAAACATGCCTTCGATATCTGCGGCAACTGCATATTCGTGCTCTCGGAAGCGCAATAAAACGAAGAGCAGGTTCTGAAGCAGATCGGGGCCAAAGAGAAGGGAGTAATTCAGTGATTTGCCGTGAAACTTAGAAGCACCGTTCAAAACGCGCCGCACTTCGCCGGGTTTTTTCGGGTTTAAAACTGGGTGGCGCGGAACTTACCATTCTCGGTCTGATTGATTTTTTGTATCGTGAGGGCTAACGGGACTACGTAACCCTCCTCGACATCACCTCGGATATCCGAAGCCTATGGAGTTTTCAACTTCAAATCTTTCTCTACAGGCTTTTCAAGAGATTTAATTTGAACCAATGAAGCGTAAAAGCTATCGGGAAGATGAATGTTGTCTTCAGTCCAGAGCATTCCTTCAAGATAACAGCTGCCATCATAAAGCGTGGTAGAATCAAAAGTTTTCTTGAGCTTGATTATCAGCTGCGGAACGGGGATCAGCTTGTCTAAATGTGCCATACGATTTCAGCTCGTACGATTTCTTTACTTGGTCAGCAAGTGCTACGTCTTCAACATTGCACTTGAAAGTGGTGGCTCGAACACCAGTTGGTGATGGAAGCGGGCCACTGAGAACCCGAGAGGCTTGATTGCATGAAAGACAGCCTGCCCCAATATCATCTCAACGTCGGAGTAGTTGTAGACGATAGGTGTAATTGGCTGCAGATGTGGAAACCTGTCTTGCAGAATGGGCTTGTCAATGGTTTCGGAACCAACGCTCAAACTGTCTTCGACAAACAGCGGAACCCTGAACGAGTATTCATGGTGGTCGAATTTGGCAAACACGTTCACTTCGACTTGTTGCGTGGGAACGGATTCCGTCGAAATGAAGCCATTAACCAGAATATCTAGCTAGTGGCCAGACAAATATAAATGCTGTGCTAGGCCCGCCGAGACCCATGAGTGGGTACAACAGGAATCTTACATTACAAGAGCAGTGGTGGCGTCTGTGCTTGAACTTATTTCCAATCGAATCATAGGAAGGAGTCCCGTTAGTTCTTGTAAGACGGCGACTCGGCTACGTCCGATGACGAAGTTTCTGGTTTATTTCAATTCGGCGAGGCGGAAATGTATGATTTTGAATGGCTTGTGTTATTGCTAATGTTCAACTTTTTGTTTGCAGGCCTTACGCTGAAAGCTTTCTCAGCACCATGCAACAAGGCATTAAGGGTGCGTTCACAGCCAGGCTTAGTCTACTTGCGGGCTTTAGGGCATTGCCGGAACATGTGCTCAGCTTGCAAGCACGCAAAACACAACCTATTTTGCGCGGAGAACTGAGCTCGTTGAGTTGGGGGTCTTTTCCTTATTCCTTAAAGACAACTCCAGAGTGGGAGTTTACCCTTACACTGGAGGCACGGAGCATAAAATGGTTTTTCAACTTTTGATGCAATTTCCTCGCGTCTAATTTTTGCAAGGGCTGCCTCTCTTCGACGCTCACTCGAAGTCATTGATGCAACCTTACCTATTACATCCTGGGTAAAACTCAAGTTGATATATGATTTCAGCAGCGTTGTTGCTGTGCATAGACAAAGATTTAATCTCATCATTTTTCTCTATAGTTTTTTGAAAGCAATTGCTAGATTTTTCGATGTACGTTTCAATTTTAGCTGGTCGTTCATTCACACTTATATATTCCGTAATTTTGATATGGTGTTCAAGACGATTTGTTTCCAACTCTTTCCTGGCAAGAAAAATTTTGTTCAGCTTCTGGCTGAGAACAAGCTCCATTTTGAAATATTTGTTTTTAGCTTTTTTTAAATAAGGGCAACAAAAATGTAACGTCGATTGACGGAATCTAAATAAATTCAATTCAATTAGCCGCGCCCTATATCGAACGGGAAGATCCTTGCAAGACTCCTACGACTGTCGTTGCCTACGGAAAAGAAGGACAACAAACTACAACATTGAACTTAAGGATGAATTTAACTAATGAAAAAAACTAAGATTTATAATGTCTAACAAACGTTAAAGACTCTTCGACTGTTGTCACTTATGAGATCTTATGCTGATCTGCTTTTCTTTTCCTTGAATTTGGTCGACAGTTTTAAATTTTTTTGATAAATTCGGACAGATTGGGGAAATAACGTCGAACGACTCTCAATTTTTTTTATTTCTAAAAACGCCGGAGGATGATTTAATTTCAGTTTACAAATTAATTTTTTGTTGTTAGCTTTTCTTTTTGAGATTACATCTTTGGTCACATCAATGGTTAACATTCCTGTTTCAACCAAACGTCTATAAACATTGACGGTGAACGTAAGTAATGGCTGATATTTTGTTTTTACATTCTTTTAAAACTTCAATTAAACTTTCTCGTGTAAGTGGGTTATCGTTGTTTGATCTATGCTTTCCCGGTGAGTTATTGATAACATCATGCCAAATTATAATGTTTTTCTCTATCATACCTTTTGGGGTATTGCTTAGCAGATATTGAACAGTCTTTTGTCGGTTATTAGCATTCAAATTAAAGCTTATACCTGGAACTGCTTTAAAAGTGTCATTGAGGCGTTTTTGTAGAGTTAATGGTAAGGTATCTACGGAGTGATGAAGAGAATCAATGGCAATCAATTTAAGGAGTCTGTTGTTGTAAATCGTCACATTGAAATGAGAAAAAAAAAGAAATGATGACGATAATAACCTTAAGAACCTTTAGCCGAGAATTTGTAAGGTTGAACTAAGGCTTCGGTTTAGTTCTGTTTAAGTTAACCCGTACGGTTTATCGGTTAAACTTAACGACGTTACGGCGAAACGATAGTAGTAACGGTCGCGGCGGTATGCGGCTGAAAACGGGGCGAGCCGAGCAAATTTTTGAAGATTATCCAACCACTGGAGGAAATCGAGTAGGGGTTCACTCAAAAAACTTTCTCGACACGACTGATGGGTTTAACAGTTGAACGGGCAAGACAAAAACGGTGTTCTCCGGTTTTGCTCTAAATTCGGGCAAAAATTTTTTTTGTCAGTGAAAGTTTTGGGAAAAGTTGATATAAATTTTTTATTTTCTGGAATTTTTTTGCACAAACTTTTTGGGTTCGAGACTCTTCTGGGGTACTAGGGTACTGGCTATGAACGAGTATTAGGATATCTAATAGGGTCTTCATTGATTTGCAATCAACAACATCGTATATGATTTTATAGCGCTGAAAAGCAAAGAAGTAGCACTTTTTTTGGGTTAAAAAAACTAGCAGAAATTAGAGTCCAAAAAATAGTTGAAAACAGAGGTTCAATTTTACAAGCTTTTTTCCGCCACTGTGAAGTTCCAGTCACTCACTGAATAGGATTCTCATGCGAAGCACACCCTTCTTGTCTAGTAGGTACGTGGTGAAGTTCCATTTGCAGTTGTCCAGGTGTCTAGTTCCTTTCACGCAGTTTAATTAACAGAAACTCATTTTCAAACCAATTTTGAACCGATTAAAATATTAGCATTTTATGGTCTGTCAGGTTCGGCTCAAATAGGATTCTCAAATGAAACGAAATTGGTGAGAATCGAACCCACGCCGAACTCCTCGGAACGCACTATGTATACGCTGGGCTATATAGCTGGTATTGCTAAGCAACTATACTGGTTTTATACTATACCTCAATGCAATGTAGCGTTAAAAATTTGAGATTAGCACTTCGCTGGGAAAAAATTATCCGGGCTGATACGAAGACGCTGTTAGGAATTTGTGAGCCTTAAGCGCAAAAATTTTATCGAGACCGTAAGAGTTTGGATTTCTTTTCAGGCTGTACATTTCAAATTCTTTGAAACGTTTTCTTTTCTAGAAAGAATTGCTATTCTTCCACCACTACCTTTGGTTTGGTTACTGTAGCTATGTGCTTAAAAACTTTTTGGCAAAAAAGGTTAGATATGTCCCTAAGCCAAGTTTCTGTAAGATCAACTAAAAACGTTCCAAGTTTTGTTGCGGAAGCGGTACATCCAATTCATTCAAGAGAGCATTTATTTAAAGCATTTGGGTTCACTTTGGTTTAATTCTTCGGCCAGTTTCCCAGAACTTCTATCTGATATTATTTTACATTTATTGCCAAAAGAAAATGTAAGTATCCAATGTTCAGAAACTGTCTTTTGTGTTTGTCTGTGTTCAGAACTGCATGAGACAAAAAAGTTTGTTTTGTTTTAGGTTTTATTACAAAGAGAAAAGACAATCATAAACATGAGCTGTGCATGCTTCGCTCTTGTATTTGATTTTAATACTCAATTCGAGAAAAAAATCATTTTTATAAATTAGAGATGAATTTGAGATGTCAGCGGAAAATGCTTTGCTCTCCCCCACCACCTATTGAGAAGTTTCACTTATCACAGAAGTGTGGCAAGATCATTTCTTTGAGGTCTAACTTCAGCGGAAAATCACATAACATTGGTAAACATACTTATTACATTGATGCTTATTGCGTTTATTTCAAGATCAGTGGAAAACTGCTTGACTTGAACAAGAAAAAGAGAACGTTAAAAATAAAGAAAAAAAACAAAGAATGTCCCCGGTGATCTCATTTGTAAAAGAATTTAGCAAAAACGCATCCATCTATCAGCTTATGTAATTCTAGACTTGTGAAGATTTTAGCCATTTTTGAGGCTTTTGCTTTTTTTCGTTTAGAATAAAAGCATAACGATAATTCATATAAATGAGAAGAGCGCAGCTAACTTTGCTTTGCTAATTTTCATGATTTTTTCATACAATAATTGCCTTGTTTTTTTTTGGGTTTTAGAGGAAAATTGTCTGAACTCGATATCTTAATTTACTTGAATCATTTGTTTTTTTTTTATTTTTGCTGTTGTCGTGATGCGTTGTTTTTATTGTTTATTTTTGTATCGTTTCAGCTCAAAAATCAAAACAAATTATGATTTCGAACCTAAAAAATAGATAAAACGATCCGAAATTTCTTTCTTGTCTCACGTGATGTCGTATCAAAATGTTCTTAATAGAACGCTCAATGAACTAATGTTAGATTTTATTCAAATTTAATGTTACTTCTTTAACATATCAGTGTAATTCAACATAACATGTTATCGTAACAAACATACATCACTAAAGAGTACAAGTATTAATAAATGAAATGTTTTAGTCATTCGGTATAACGAAACAAACCTAGCCAAAAAAAATTGCTGAGCCTGCTGAAAGCTTAAATAACAAAAATTTTATCTGTAATATAATTTTATTACACTGATTACACGAAAACATTGATTAATGTAGTTTAAATATAAATAATTTTTGGAAATAGTCGATACGAACAACGTAGTACCAGCAACACGACAGCGTCACTTAAAAATCAACAGGAACTAATAATTTGATAGAGGTACTCTGTTATTTGTTTTTTTTTTCTGCCCGGGAGACATATTGGCAAACAACATAGCCGGTTTTTCATCTCTCATCACGATAGCAATGTCTTGCTTGAAAGTGTTAGCCCTAGATGAAATTCTCCTATTTGAGTACCGATTCTGGTTTTAAGAACGGTTTTCTCAAGAGCGAGTTTACCTTTTGGTGATTTCACCTGAGTCCATATTTTCTTGCTTGCATGTTTTTGTCGGAGCAAAGAACAGATATACTGCAGTTTTTTCTAGAAGTCACATGATTTAGTGAGTCAGAAAAGTTTTTAAGAGTAGCTTTTACAGGTGGTAAGCACTCATTTATGTAGTGTAGATGTTTCTGAAATTTATCTCATTTTTTAATTCTCATTTTAAAACTATTTTTGATAGCGGTACACATCATCTTTAACCTTCAATTTACTATACTTTACTATCCAATTGGCATCAAGCCATAAGGCAACTACCTGCGAATAGGCAACACGCAATTAGCCTTCGTATCACTATCAATAATATCAAGATTCAAGTACTTTTTAAAAACCAATGAACAGTTTTCGCCAATTTTCTTTTCGTCTTTTGCATCTCATAGGGTGTTTATTATAAACACAGAACGCTTTCTCGAATAATTTTCCTGTTCCGTAATTCGTTCCTTGAGGCCCTCACATTGCACTTTTTGTTTATCAAACTGGTCTGTGTTGTCCAAGTGATTTTTGTTTACCATTGTAGCAAAATTTTTCTTGTGTGGCATTACTCAGTCTCAGTAGCAACTGCTTCAACTCTTCGTCTAGAACTACCATCTGGTCCCGTGCTACACTACAGTTCCTCGCAGCATCCATTAATAATCAAATAAATTGGGTAATCAAAGATAATAATCTCTAAAAAAACCGAAATCATTTTCTCAAATTCTGCTAAAAAATTAGATCAGTTCTCATTCAAAACGCATTTTAAAAGGACAATGCCAAAACGCAGACTGAAAAAAAAACAAGAGTTAGTTGGAACTCAATGCGACCGTTTCGCAGACTCTCATTCTCTTATCAATTGACTCGGTAGTTCTAACGTTATTTTTATTTAACTACAAAAACCAAACTGAGCCGTTTTCGGGGTACAAGTTTGGCTCCGATTTTTGCAAACTCTTCATTTTGTTCTCTTCACTTTTTGTCTAATCTTAGCTTTATTGATAAACACATGCGTATAAAAATTTCAATAATGCTCGTGTTATCCGGCTAATTCAAAGCATTAATCTAGCGGTAAACATTTTTACAATAGATGTACTGACTACAAAACGATTAAAAGAAAGTTCAAATAAGTCGGTGTAACTCAAATCAACACTTAGGTTTCATGAGATGTTTTTGAAACTAAAGAGTCGCAATTTGTGGTAGTTAGGCAAACCATCAGAAAATCAGTGGAGCCAGAACTTATCTACAGGTCTTAAAGATATCGAATAATCTCCTCAAAACAATTCTGATTTTTAACCGGAATATGCTAATTAGTTTCGATGATTCCAAAATTTCTAAAGAAAAATTTAACCCAAAAACTTGAATAACGTTTGAAAAACATTTTATGGCATAACAAATTTTTGATTATTTCAGATTACCTGATAAAAGGAACGACAAAAAACTGTAGGAAACTCAAATAGACTAAAAAGTCACATTTCTTATTGTATTTTAGTGTTTTTTATAGCTTCCAGCTTATTTTTTGTTTTCACCTGTATAAATTACTGCGAAAAACGATCAATTTAAGGCATTTTATACTCAGTCACTACTTTTCCCAAGTATTTCACTCCTTTTCAGAGAAAGTTTCAGATTATTATGATTTGAATGATTTATGATTCTTCTCTTGAATAAATGATGAGTTTATGGTCAATGAAGAAACGCGAGAGCTAAAAAACAATTGCTGGGGAAACAGAAACAACGTCATTTTACCATTGGAAAAACGCAACCAGCGCATTGATATATGTAATTATGCATTCATATAGTTATGTATACTTATATAAAAATTGTTTGCAATAATCGTGTGTAAGTTTCAAACTACTTGATTTCGTTACATGCACCAAAAGACGAAGTGTCTCTCAAAAAATTGTTTTTCAATTGTTTGCGGCAGGGGCATATGCTAACAAATTGCCCGAGCATAAAAAAACTGTTAGCAGTGTTGAACACGGCACCGTTCCCTTTTTCATGAGGAAAATCAACGCATTTGAGCAGAGAGTATAAACGAAACTCCGACGAGTGGAAACAACCTGTGTACTGCAATGGTTAAGGAATCTGACAAAGCGGCTCTACTTGGAACCTGTAGGATACGATTGTTCAACCATCAGAGACAGAAAATCATTTGCAGTGGCTTGATAGATAATGGATCGCATTAGAACTTCGTCAGTGACACCTTCCTAAGACGACAATGGTTGTCTCATTAATCTGTCAGCTAATTAGTAAAACCAGTTGGACTGCCCCCCTCTCCATTGGAGACGAGAGGTTTTCCGCCAACCACTGTATCATTAACTGGAGAAGACACACTGTGAGCATGTGGCAGAATATCACATGTGAACTACCAGAAAAGGATGTGGATGTACGCGAACATAACCTTGTGTCGAAGGAAGGACCAATAAAGATTCCAACGCCTACGGTTGGTTGACTGGCGCAGATGACAAACACTTTGCTAAAAACTGATCAATGATGTTATGTCTCAACTAACAACAAGACAATTTCCACTGTAAAAAAATGTTAGCTGCTCAGCTGAGTGCAAGAAGACCTTGTCCAGTGCACTGCTTAAAATTGAACGTCAGTTCTCAGCGAAAGAGTATTGCGTGAAAGCATTAGGAAATAGTAACACAAGATCTAAAAAATAACTAGACAAAACTATCTCTACTCTCAGATATCTCTAAGAAATTCAATCCTTTGGGCTGACTGATTTCGATGACGCTTACTTTGAAACTCATTATGCAATCCTCAGAACCGCGAGTAGTTAACTCGGACGACAAACGGCCCGATAATATGTTGGAGTTGTTTTTGAGATGGAGGATTTAGGTTCAAGTTGTGGAGAAGTTTGTCTTTGAGCGAGAGTATAAACGACTTTCCGACGAGTGAAAACAACCAGTGTACTGCAATGGTGCTGACAAGGAACCTGACAAAGCGGCTCTACTTGGAACATGTAGGATACCGTTGTTCAATAATCACAGACGGAAAATCATTTACAGTGCCTTGATAGACAATGGATCGCAGTAGAACTTCGTCTGTGACACCGTCGTAAGACGACATTGGTTGTCTCATTAATCAGTCAGCTAATTAGTTGAACCAGCTGGACTGCCCCACTCTCCATTGGAGACGAGAGGTTTTCCGCCCACAACTACGTCATTAACTTGAGAAGACACACTGCGAGCAGATTTCTTCATCATTCCCCATATCACATGTGATCTACCAGACAATGATGTGGATGTACGCGAAAATAACCTTCCGTTTCGAAATGCTATGGCGGATCCAGCTTTCGACAGAAAAGATAGTATTTTTCTTTTGTGTAAAGTTGGGCTGGCAAACGAGCTGACCACTGGTAAACGGATAAGGGAAGGATCTCTCACACTGTATAAGTGAACTTTTGGCTGACTTGAGAGTGGATCAGCTCAGTTACTTAGCAAACGGAACGGTCATATATTTTAGTAAGCAATATTTCTGAGACAGGAGTCTAATCTGGGCGCTAGTCGCTTTTGGACACTTGAGGACTTTCCTTAGAAACGGAGCCCTTGATCGAGAAAGAAGAAATTGTTGAGAACCACTTCGATCAAACAACCTCAACTCAGCCAGATGTTCGCTACTCTATTAAGTTGCCTGTTAAGAAGAATGTGAAGCCAAGTTACTTAAACGATTCTTCTGTCTGAAAAGCAAACTTAAGCAGAGCATTCCTTCGTACCGAGATTTCATCAAAGAGTTCTGAGACATGGGTCACCTTGCAGTTGTAACCCGTAGATCAGCCCGCAACGTCAGAGAAAAGAAGCTACTATCTACCCCGCGGATAAGGACTACCGCCGAAATTTAAGCAGAATTGTGCGCAACAAACCGAAAGGAACCTACAGGATGACACGAATCTCATGAGGGGTTACTAGCACTTGCTATCATTCTGTGCGATCACCCATAGAAGCAGAAAATTATACTTGTGTCGAAGGAAGGATCAAAAAAGATTCCAACGTCTACGGCGCAGATGACAAACACTCTGCTAAAAACTGATCAATGATGTAATTTCTCAACTAAACACAGGACAATTTCCTCTGCAAAAATTTGTAAGCAGCTCAGCAGAGTGCAAAGAGACATCATCTAGAGAACTGCTCCAAATTGAACATCAGTTCTGAGCAAAAGAGTTTTGTGTGAAAGCATTATGAAAAAATAGCCCAAGATCTAAAAAAAGAACTAGACAAAACTATCTCTACCCTCAGATATCTCTAAGATCTTCAATCCCCTGGGCTGAATGACTTCGTTGACGCTTTCTTTGAAAATCATTGTGCAATACTCAGAATCGCCAGTAGTTAATTCGGTCAACAAACGGCCCGATGATATGATTTAGATGTTTCTGAGGTGGAGGATTTAAGTTCAAATTTTTGAGATGTTTGTCTTACCAAAACATAATATGGGGAACGTTTTTAAGCTTCATTTGATTTGTGACGCGTCAGAAACTGCATAAGCTTGTTGCATCTGCATCAGGAACACTCAGACGAAATCAACCAATCTTCTTGAGGCTAAATCAACAGTCTCATTTTTTAAACCTTGGAAAAATTCCCAAATGGGCTTTCGTGCAGCTGTGCCAGGATGAAAAATAGAGTCCGAAGTTAGTTTTCGGATTGACAGGTGCCACTAATGTTTTTTGCTGGTTCAACGAAACACGAGATTTCTGTAAAATTTTTGTTCGCAACCAAGAGCATGAAACAGTGGAGACTTCGATACCAGTCAACTTGCCATGTCAGAAGTGAGGAAAACCGTGCGGATGCTGCAATTTGGGGACTTGATGCGATGACGCCAAAAAAATTATCACTCTGGTGGCTTGGACCGAGCTCACTCTCTATACTTTGGATTCCAGATCAACCAAAGCTAACAAAAGTTGGTGCTGAAAGAGGGAAAATTGCAGTTGTCAACAGCTCTCACCTAGTCGAACCTAATTTGGACGCGCTAAATGATCTCGAAAGGTTCAGCAGTCTCTAGATGTGCATTCGTTTTTGCTTGACGAAAGATAAAATGCCATAATGATGCTTTTTTGAAATGAAAAATGTGTTTTTTTTCGTGGCGAAATTAGGACATTGAACGCTGGCGAGTCAATTGTGAAGGAGAGCACTCTACTGCATTCTAACTTTTTGTTGATGACGGAGTCATCAAGGTAGGCGGTAAACTGACACAGAACAATAATCTAGCCGAAGATCAGCGCAATAAAAATATAGTCGTGATACACCAGAAAGTTCGATGGCAAACTTCATAATACAAGACTTTTATCTAAACTATTTGCAGGCTCCGCTAAACACAATGCTAGCTGAAATCCGACCGCCAACAAACTGCCAACAATTCAAAGGCAGAGTCAACCCACCCTCGGTTGTACAAAAACAAAACCTTTTCCTCCCTTCAGTCACACTGACGTGGGTTTTTTGGTCCTCTCGTAACACAGAATGGCAAACAGCTATAGAAATCATGAATGGCTTTGTTTGTTTGTTTCACAACAAAGACCATACGTTTAGAGCACACGTCAAACTTGTCAGCGCTTTCTTGTACTGCTGCTTTGAGACGATTTTGTACTAGACTTGGTGCTCCAGCTAAGATATACTCAGACAATGGACTGAACTTTGTTGAATCTAGAAAGGAACGTAAATTTTCGAAATTAGGAAGTTCGGAAAAGAATCATTGATAAATGCTGTAGATGAGATTGGAATTACATGGACAACATTTCGGCCAGGAATTGCTCACTTTGGCAAACTTTGAGAATCACGAGTGACCTTTGCAAAACCATTTTCGATAAGAATCGCGAGGAACACTGTTTTTACGTATGAAGAAGTTTCTACCCTACTGTGGACCTTGAATTCTTCCTGAACTCATTACCACTGTCTCCGATATCCAACGGTGTTTCCGACCAGCGGACCTTAATACCTGCTATGATAGTGATAGGAAAAGAGATGCAGTGTCTGCCAATTACAGTGCCCCCACTGACAAGAAGTACCATTCAGCCGTTTGAACCACATCCAGCCAAATGATGGGCATGCTTGCAGAGACTCGGAATAGGCGGACCTCAAAGAAATGAAGTTTTGAATTGCGCTCATGTTCGAAGCAAACTTATCCCCTTACAATGGCCACTAGCTCGGGTTGTGGAAGTCTACCTTAGCAGAGTCAACCAGTGTCGATCGGCGAAAATTAAAACCGCAAGGTACTGCTACATTCGACCTTGCATCAAACTAAAGAAGCTCGCCAAAGGCAAAATAACGAAATGAGTTCAGAACTGGAAAATATTAACAGCCAAGCATTTTATTTAAGCCAACAAAAAGTTCTTCCAACGGTTGATTTTTTCTAGACGGGATTTATCCCTTTTATTTGCAAGTTAGTTTTGTATAGAATTGTCGCATTTTTCTTAAGAGCATTCAAAACAAATCCTCATTAAGACGCGGTAGTTGGATGAGCCTTGTGACTCTGGCTTATAGATATTGAGACCGGATCGAGGTCGAGGCTCATTGCACAAATTCAATGAGTATAAAAAACTTGCGATTGCGATTATTCCGATACATCGTTTTAGAGCTCTCGTATCGTAATATTAGCATTGAATACTCGCAGCGGGCCAAGCCAAAACACTTTGAAATAATATTGACGTTTGCATGATTTTTATCTCTTAAATAAAAGATAAAATTGTTTAAGCAGGTAAAATAGTTCCCCTCCCTCTGATATAAAGTCACATAAGCTGTTGAATCACACTGAAAGCAAAATCTCAGCTAAGCCAAGCTGAGTTGGTCAGCTATTGAAAACTTTTAGGCTGCGACGAGAAACTAATCAAAATTGTTTCTTTAAATCTAAATATTCACCTTTTTTCGAATTGAATTCACGCTCGCAAGCTCCAAATGAAAAACCTGAGTTAATTGATTTTTTATGCTCACTCTCTTTATTTTCATTCTCACATATTGAACATATTTAACCTCAAATTTTTGCTCATGTTCTCAAAATGGTCTAGTTTGCATAGCTTGTTTTGGTAATGTTCGAATGGCGAGTATTCACCATCTTATACAACGCTGGATAGAAAATTCTCGGAGCTTGGCAAAGAGTGAAGAGTCTATAAAAGTACCAACATTTGATTTCAAATAACGAGACGTTTGTTTCGTGTCTGAAAGTTTCAGTTTTTTTTTGGATCTGCAATTAAATTATTCTAAGGTGTTAAATTGTCAGAAACTGTCAGAGAATTTCAGATAAGTGAACATAATCATTGGCAGTTTCAAATGTTCATCCTATGAAAATTTTTTTCAAAGACCTTTCTTGGTAAGCTTCATTTAGACTTGAGTTGTGTAAGTAGTCAGAGCTTCCATCCTTGGATATACGGCAAGATCGATAATTTTGATTAGTTGCTCACAATTACGGCAAAAAACTGTGTGAAACCTAGATAAGAAGTAAAAATAACCGCAATTTCATATTTCTGAAGTTTTAATTTTTTCACGGATGATGTTGGACATCATTTAGCAAAAAAAGTTTTCAAGGTCAAAGATTTTCTCTGCAAAAACTAAACAGACTCAAATTAAACTGCATTCGTTCTGCAGTACATTCTAGTTTGCGAAAAAATTGGACAAAATTTACGTATGATTGCAGCGAAAGTTGTAAGCCTACTGTGATTAACTTAAACCTACTCTTATTAAACCTACTCAACATACATCTACAAAAGTATCAAAATTCTATTAATTTATACTTTCAACATGATTGTCCGGGGGAGAAGAGTTCAAATTAATATTGACAAAATGAAAAAATAAAAAAAAAGATTTACATAAGTATTTACTGTTTTCCTAGTTTCGGAGGTTTCAAAAGTTCGTATTTATGGAAAAACGATTAAGAAAACACCTAGCTTTTTGAAACTGAAATAGAAACTTGCTAGTTCCGTAGAGGTTCGACATGATGATTTACGCAGCCAACAGATAGGAAGCATAGCCAACATACAGTTGAAAAAGTGTCAAAGTACTAAAGGAGACCAAAATAAGATTGAGTTTTTTTGAAAAAAAAAACCGAGTTGATAATATTAGTTTTAAAGTCTTGATATTCTTTTTCTTTGATTTTTGCGGATCTTCTATGATTGTCATTTTTTAGATGAAACTAACCCTTTTTAAGCAAATTGATTTAATATTTATGTCTTTTTCCGCTGCAAGCTCTGAAACAAAACTAATTTTGGAATTGAAAGTTTAGAAAATCATTCATGTTTTTGCTCCATATGCTTTTTGTTAGTCAAGAGCTTAATTCTTTCGTTTTATGAAAAGAATTCAATTTGAACTTTGACTTGAACAAAAACAAAAAAAAACACAAAAAATTAAATTTGAGCTTGAATAAATTTTATGTCGTAATCATCAAAAAAAACTCAGATTGTTACACTTTAAAATAATCGTTTTGAAAATTTTTTTGATAGTTTTCCTACTTTTATCAAAACTATACAGGGCGACATTGGAAACTCATCATCAATTAAAAACTATTGAAGAAATCGTGAAATCTTACATTTTAATGCTTTTGAAGGAAATTTGATCACAATTGAACTACTAGTTTTATACTAGTGGAAAAAAATAATCGCGAATTCAGGATTTTATTCTGTAAATGCCTGTTTTCAATGTACATTTTGGACAGCATTTTCTTCAAAATTCAATAAAAATTCTACATTGACCGAGAGCAAATGATCAGAGCTACGATCTGCAAGAGTAACAATACTTGGTTTCAATGGCTCGCCAATGTAATCCGGGTCTGAAAATGCTAGTTTTTCTCATCTGCATTAAATTTTTCTTATTTCGCGTGAATTTTTTTTAGACCCGGATTACATTGGTAACTCATTTGATCATTTGCTCCTGCTCTATGTAAAAAACTTATTGAATTTCGAAAGAAATGTTGTTCAAAATGTACATTGAAAACAGGCATTTTACTGAGTAAAATCCTGAGTTTGCTCTTAATTTTGTCCACTAATAAAATTACCTTCAAAATTTCTTGAAGTACCTTCTTAGCCAAACCTGGTATTTTAAGCCACCTCAACCATTACCTTAATTAAGCTCCGCTTTACTTGATAGTTTTTGGGGAATTACTTGAATTTTAAAATTCCACTAATGGACAAAACTAAACGCAAATTTCTGTTTTACTCTTTAAAATGCCTAATTTTAATGACAATTTCGGACTCGTTTTACATGGAATTTTAACAAAATTTTAGATTGACTGCCTGCAAATGATCTATCTGAACCACACTCTCTGAAACTATTATTTTTTATTTTGAAGCCTTTACCTTGACTGGATCATTCCAGGTCTAAAAATACTAGTCATGCCCCAGTTGGAATAGTTTCCACCTCACATACCACAGGGCTACCTTTAAATACAAATAGTGTAAACTGGCATTTTCAGACCAAGTGCTTCAATTTACAAATTGAGAAATTCAAAGAGGTTAGTTTAGATCATTTGATATCATTCGACGTGAATATTCTGTTAAAAATCAAAGTAAATGTTGTCCAAAGTGGTGCCTAAACTTGGGCATTTTAAAGTTTGAAAACATAAACTTGCGTTCAGTTTTGTTCACTAGTATAGAGTACTTAAAAATTACCCTGAAATTTAGCTTTGACCGTAGATTCATCTACATAGTTAAGCTTAAAATAACTTTACCCGAACTTTTTCGAGTGATTGTTGAATTTCCGTTGTTACATAAAAATAGGCATCCCACAGATTGAAAAACTTGTTTTGGGTTTAGTTTTGTCCAAAAGAGCAATTCGCTGTGTGAAATAACTGAGTTTTAAACAAAGAAAATACTTGGAAGAAACGCTAAATTTGCCTAAAGAAATATCTGTCGAGCGACATAGAGAACGTGAGCATTATCAACACAGCTTGGTAAGTGCGATGGAAGGAATGTCTGGCTCCAGTTGGAATAGTTTCCACCTCACATACCACAGGACTACCTTTAACTAGGTAAGCCACCGAATGGAAGTTATACCTGCAAAGTAGTGAGAATGATCATTTCAGCAGTAAAAAATTCAAAAAGTAGATAAGGTCGTCACAAAAAAAGCATCAAAATTAAAAATTCATTATGCGTTATTATCACTGAATAAATTTGAGTGGCTGTTTAAACACTGCATTTCTCTGTAATCAAATAACTGACAACGCCCAAAATATACCTCTTGGGCATGTTTTCATTACACAAAAGACAAATATTTCCAAGTTTAAACGAAAAATTGCCAATGACCGCTATTTCAGCAGCAAAAATTTGACCTTTGGTTAAACTGGCTTAGGAATATTTCTGACTTGCATTTCGAAAACAGTAATATTAAAAACAAAAGATAAAAAATCGTCCGGCGGTTTTTTTCAGAAATGATCCCTCGAGTGACGTGTCTTCTCAGTTTCGCCCGATTCCAAGTGTTTAGAAGCAAACTGCAGAAGAGTTTCCTTGTTTTTTCCATCATCTGAGTCCTTTTCGTCCAGTAGTGCTATTTTCTCCTGTGTAGGTTCAACCGGTTTCGGAGGAGAAGGTTTCCGGTTTCGCACTCCAGAATTTCTCCGTTTTCTCACTTGTTCCTTCGCCATTCAAAAAGTCAAGAATGTCCTTGCTTAAATTACTGGCGTTCAAAAAATGCAAAAGTTTTCAGAAGACAATAGTCTGAACAGTTTTTTCTAATGCTGAAATTTAATTTTGTTCAGCTTTTGCGTGATTGAACACCATATATGATTATTAGATCAAGCGTGAGCAAATTCGGAAACAGAAAATATTTGTAAGAACATGAAATCAGCTGTAAATCGAGGCAGCTGCTCAATACTTACTAGTGCATTAACTTAGAATTGTACTCTGCTCTGCCAAGGATCAAGAGCATCAAATTTGAATTGATGCATGATTTCGCACAGATCAAATTATTTGCTCTGGGTCTAGTACAAGGGTTTCGAAAACAAACTTGAAAACATGCATTTTCCCGAATTTGCGTTTAGTTCTGTCCACTGTCGCAGCTGAAAAACTTTTTGGTCAAAAGCATGTACTCAGCGTACTTGTCAATGTGTTAAAAAAGCAATAAAAAACCCCAAATTTTTCGATGATGATCGTGGTTTCGTATGCACTACTACAGTTGTTTTTGTATCGAAACATCGGTTCCATAAATAGTACCATATATGGTGCGACGTATGATTTATATAATGAAAAAAAAAATCAAAAACTACTTAATGCGTATTTTGTTCTGAGGGTAAACTTTTTCTACATCCTCTTTGTCTATTAACTTCTATTCTCACTGTTTTTCAATGTAAAAACAGTTGTATAGAAAAGTCGCTTCTATAGACACCGCCATATTTGTTGCGACCTATGGTTTTGGATTGTGATAAATGTTACCAACAGCTTCCAGAATTGGAAGAAACTGTGTTATACTGATTTACTCAGTGAAACAACTGCTTTGAGATTTTCTGAAAAAATCATATGTGAGATGCATGATTGGCCAGTTTCCATACCAGCCATGCAGGCATTTGCATGGTTGCGCATTATCTGTTATGTTGGGTAACCGGGGCATACATGTAAAAAATTTATACGCGCAATAAACTATTTTGGTGACTGGCATGTTGTAAATTACCGAAAAAAGTAAACAAACGCGACAGAGCCGTACGAATACGACGCTAAAAAGTTAGTGCTAGTCACCACCCGACTGATAAACAAGTTTTTCAAACTGGGTATTATTGCGAAATATCTTTTTCCAACGTCATGAAGCAGAAATTTGATTTGACGTGTATTTATAAGACAAATTTCAAACCCCAAATTGTCAATGCAGATATTCAATCCTGTCACACTTACTTTTACTTAAGCTTTTAACATTTTACTTAAGCATTTTAATGGAAAAAAAATTACGCGGCGGTCTCAGAGTGTCATCGTTTTAACTCTGAGGACGCTAAACTAGTACGCTAAACTCGGGTACATTGGTTCTAATTGAGATTCCATGTACATTGCCGCTGGAGTTCGTTAAAATTGAAAAAGTTTCTATGAAACAGCAGTGAAATAAAACTGAACGACAAATGCTTAAGGAGTAATAGAAAAACTTAGTCAATTTCTAATCATTTGTCACTGAATTTCACATGCAGCAAATAAATTGCCTCTGTTTATCTTAAGCAAAATTTGTCTCCCAAAATTTCAGAAGTCCGCTAGAACAATTTTTTTGGACTTTTTTCAACTATCGGTGTTAAGTTGACGGGATATTTTTATCGCGGTGTTTTTATCCAGACGAGAAGTGACGACTTTTTAACTATCAATTTTTGACGGGTTTTTGAAAAGTAATTCGAAAAAAAATGTTGACCTGAACTCAAACTTTTAAAACGCAAGTTCATGGTGGTGTTGTCACTGTGATCCGGTACGGATCGATAAACTCATCATCATAGCTATCTATTGATTTGATTAACATATTTATATATTGTTTGGTCAGAGGACCTTGATACGGCTGCATGCCGACTTAAGATCATGAGCAAGAGCTCAGACGATAATTTATGTTTCTTAAAGACAGCTGTTTTATCTGACTCGCATCAAGATTACGCTTATCCATCCGATCGGAATCGATATACTCACGTCCATACTTAGAGGTATGACATGGCATAGCCAGCAGGATTTTCAAAAAACCCGCTAAATAATAACCCATTTTGGAAGAAAGCCTCAGCCGAGCCACCACTGGAATGGTCGAAGTGGGCAGCGATATTTGAAATGGCAGTATTTGCCAAAGACGGGATCGAAATAAGAAATCTGCAAAGAAACAAGCCACCGCTCGTCGAGCCCACAGAACCTGTATACGAGGTCGAGATAACTGGAGAAACAGAAGCTAAAAAGAAAAAACGGGAGGTTCGCAACCAGGAAAAAAGAGTCGCTTGTGAAAACCATGTGGTAAAAGCTCGAGAAAAAGGAGTGTTATGCAACTCTTTCCGATGGGACGAAGCCGACGCTAAAGTGAGAAGTTGCCTCTTTCTTTTCCTGGGGGCCGAGGGCCAGTGTTAAGTTCAGCAAAAGCGCACAGGACTAGTTCTACACACTGTAACAACAAGAGAGCTAATTAGGACTCTCGAAGACATCTTCGGGACAACCAGAATTGTCGCGAAAGAAAGATACAACTTCATCTGCAGAAAACAAAAGAAAACGGAACGTCCAGAACAATTTCACGCTGATCTGGTTGAGTTGGCCTCAAGAGCTGATTGTGGGGACCGAGAGGACGAGTGGGTGCGAGACATGTTCACTGCACACATGCAAAACGAAAAGATAGCCAAAGAATTACTCGCGCAAACGAGAAGCCCACAAGATGCGTATGAGTATCCGATATGCAGGGAAAAGGGAATTGAACATAGTCGCACAATGAAAACAAATCAGTTCGGAAATCAAGTAACAACAACAAAACAGGAACCGGTATATTATATTAATACACGGGGACGAAGTAATTTTGCAAATAATCAGGTACCTCAAAGAGGCCGTGGAAACTTCCGAGGTCGAGTATATCCTCGAGGACAACAAATTACAAGAGGTCAGTCACAACAGCAAAGAAACCCATATCCCAACACTCAAAAGCATTGCTATAAATGTGGTAACCAATTTCGAAAAAAAAAACCACTTACAATCATGTTCCGCAAAGGATAAAATCTACTCTAAATGCGCAAACGGGGCCATTTTGCCGAAGTGTGTCGCTCTGGAAATGTTAATTATATGGGAGACCGCAACAAAGAAGAGGAGCAAGAAGAAACTGAATCCGAGAGTCAGGGAAAAGAACTCGATCCAGTCGCGTTTGCCGATTTTACATCTAACGATGGTTGGGAGGAATATCACGTCGATAATTTTTCAGTCATGGCAATATCGGAAGCATTTGAAATACAAAACACAACGAGCCTGTCCGTTGATGGTTTAAATGGGCACATAATTAAATTGAAGACAAATCAAGTTTTATTTGCAATTGCAGATTCCGGGAGCCCAATTTCGTTCATAAACGAAAAAACACCTCGGCCATTATAAGATAATGACAAAGCCGCAGTATTTAAACAAATTCCACCGAAAGATACAGCTCGGAATTTAGCATGTTACAGTGGTGAAATATTTATTCTGAAAAGAAGACTAATTGTGACAATTGAATCAGAAGGCTTGAAAAAAAAGCTGCTTCATGCATCAGTGTCAATAATCAGAAAGCAAAAATCATAGGCAGAAACATTCTACCACAATTTGGAGTAAAACTAGTACAAGAAAAACAAAAATAAGGGGACGTACTGATACACGCGATTAAGAAGAATCAAATCCTTAAATCAAACAATGGGTAAATAATAGCTATCCACAATTATGCATTCGTGTTGGAAACTCAAACACAATTCAGTAAAGAATTTATCCCGGTACAGCAGAAGGGACGCCGAGTCCCGGTTCATCTGCAAGATCGAGTAAAAAAAGAATTCAAAAACTTCTGGATCAAAAACACATAATAAAACTGGATAAATGCTCAGATCGAAAATTCATTAGTCCAATTGCAATTACAGTAAAAAAAGACTAGACGGTAAAGTTGGCGTTAGACTCGAAATAGATTTAAAAAATTATTCACAAGAATAAATACCAGATGCCTAACATCGACCTACTGTTGGACAACATAGCACAAAGGGTGAAATCAAACAACAAACAGCAAACCCTATTCTCAACATTAGATTTGCGATACGCGTACTCACAAATCCCGTTAGACAAACCATTTCGGGAACAATGCAAGTTAAGTTTTATTGGTGATAATGCCACCGCAACTTACCAATTTCAAACAAGGTTTTAACGCCTCACGGATATGCCAGCTGAATTTCAAAAGACCATCGATCTAGCTCTTAAAAACTGTTCAAACACCTATGCATATCTAGACGACATATTGATTGTGACAAAGGGGTCGATTGATATACACAAACAAAAACTGCAAACGATTCTGGAAACATTAGATGGAGAACATCTTGCCATATCATTGGGCATACGTAAGTTTGCTTGTAGACAAGTTGAATGGTTAGGGTACACTATAAACAATGAGGGCGCGAAAAACAGAAGCAATCGCAAAACTTTCTCCTCCAAAACATTTTAACAGCTAAAAAGTTTTATGGGTTCTATACACCATCTCACCAGGCATATTCCAAACTTAGCACAAACAGCAGCAGCATTACGGCCACTGTTAAAAAATACTCTGAAAATTAAACCAATTAATTGGAAACCGGAACACAATACCTCATTTGAAAACATTAAAAAGTTAGTCCCTGAAAAAACACAAAACAAACATTCTGACCAAAATCTAGAAACACGTCTAGCAACTGATGCTTCTACATCATGTTTAGGGGCGTCACTTGAACAACATTTACCGGAAGGATGGGTGGCAACAGCCTAGGCATCACGATATTTAAATTCACTTGAGGAAAAAAATTCAGTCAACGAACTCGAATTACTCGGAGTAGTGTTGGCCATTGAACACTAGAAATATTATCTGTACGGAAAACATTTCACCGTCATCACAGACCATCACACTTTAATCAGCGCTTTAAACGCAAGCCAGTCAAAGCAGATTAAATCCAGTCAAAGCAGATTAACCATATGGATTGAACGTCTAATCCCATTTCATTTTGATATCAAACATTTGGCGGGTAACAAAATGGGCTTATAAACTATATGTCACGAAGTACAGTTGGATTGGCAATAGCCCCAAACGAGTACGATGAGGAATTTGTTGTGGCATCAATTAATGCATTCATAAATAACTTGGAGGTGATTGACAACGTCATTCTTAATAAGTTAGCCAATCAGATTATGGCACCGTGTCAGGTGATCAAAAAGCGCGCAGAAAACAAAAGGACAACAATTAACACTTCAAAATCTGATTGGGGACGCAAACAGACAATAGGGAGGACCGGACAGAAATGCAAGAGCAGTTCGTGAGTAGAATAAACTACAACATGGCAAGCCAGGAGGAACGTGCCCCAAATGAGGAACCGGCCACAATGACAAAGACACAACTCGAAGCTAGCCACCATGAAACAACCAAGGAGATAGTGGCCACAATAAACCAGACGACAATGACAGAGACAGAAGAGGACACACCGCTTTTCCGAAGAAGATTACAGAAGGTTCTGGCGATCAAGTTCATCGCCGCAGCTACGAAAAAGGATAGAAGTCTCAGACCACTCATCAATTTCGTGAAAAAGTGGGACTGGGGCGCAATCAAATCCTCATACGGACAGTATTGGTTCAACGTCCGCAACAGATTGCATGTGCGGGAGGACTGTTTGCTTGTCGACGAACGTATCGTCATCCCAACACAACTGCGTCAGACAATACTGGAAAGCTTACATCTGACACACCCAGGGTCGGCCGCCATACTGGACTTATGTCAAAACATGTGGTTCCCACACATACATCGATAAATCATCCAGATGGCGCAAAGTTTTAAACACTGTGCAGATCAAGGTAAAAACCTTAAGCCAATACTAGGGAAAAACATTCATTCTATATGAATTCGGTTGTAGAACCAAATGAAGAAGTACAATTAGATTTTGCCGGATCCCTCCCCGATGAATCAAATAAGGGCGCTTACATACTAGTTGCAATAGACAAGTGGTCGAAATTTCAAATAGCAAAGGTTGTTTCAAATACTACCGCGGATGTCGCCATAAAATTCATGCAACGGAATATTTCAAATAACGGAGCACCCGGTCGTTCAAGATGTGATCAAGCACAAACGCTTAGAGCAAAAAAATTCCAGCTTTTTGCAACACAAATTATATTAAGTTACTCTTCGCACCGTTAGACGATCATAGAGCCATAGAGATTGTCGAAAGAATGAACATTAAAACATTAAAACGTAGACTAGGGGTTATGAGAATGAATCCGGCAAACACACCATACAATTTAGCATCGGAAGTTGCCGAGAGATAATAAAAATTTTGCGCACAACACCACATGGTGAAACAAACATTTCACCTTTCGAAGCACACATGGGCAAAAAACCAAATACCTCTTTGTCCAACGTAGCAACAAGTAGCTGACCTAACAACCTTTAGTGGGAAAATGCAAAACACGCATGTTTAGAACGAAAAAACCTCACAAAGCCACTCATGCCGGCTGAAATCATGCACGATTTGCAACAATGGTCCGAGAATAAAGTATCTGTCAATCAACGACAACAGCTGCAAAGGAAAACCACTGGAGCAGACAAGACAGCAACACTAACAACAGGTGCAAAACTTAAACGAAATGTAGAAACAAATATAGATAAACTAAACACTAGGCATAAAAAAACAGACACCAACTGACAAAAACATTAGCAAACGACTAGAACAAGTGGCAAGAAAAACAATGCGAGTGGCTACTAAAAAAAAGATCCTGAAACTTTCGAACAAAAATTTAAAACAATCGACAGAAAAATTTTGACTCACACACCACATACAGCATGGGTACAGGCATTCGGAAAACAACCTAGACTGTTAAGGAATAGTGGGGTTGCTTTTGTCCCTAATCCTTTAACCTACGGACCTTGTCGACCATAACGGTTAAGTGACTACGTAGCATACAAATCCGCAAGGAGATCAGGATCTTGTCTTCGTTTTTTAGACATCGAAGACCCGGAGGAGCCTCAACACAAAATATTCTGGGAGGATCAAGAAACCGGTGTGGTGAAAAATTTAACATCAGCAAACAAAATAGTCAAACCAAACGGCGTGGTAAGCCAATGGGGAAAAGAACAGGCGGACGACCTTGCGACAAACCTCGAGGAATGAGGTTATCATCATTGGAGAAAAACACGAGAACTCAAACAACAAACAAGGAAACAACCATTTACAGCGACTCGGAGAGCAATAAGTCTCCAACCTTAGAGGCGGGCGAGCCATCGCCCAAAAAGGTAAATCAGAAGATAACGCCTCCAACAAAGACCTCAACCTCAGCGTGCAAGGCACCAACAAGACGTTCCATTCGCCAACGTCACTCAACTCTGGGCAATACCATCGAAGAACCAGCCGCACACAAAAAGCCTGTGAAATTTAACATCGAATCACCACCAGATCAAATAAACTCGCCAACTAAGCCAAGTCTAAAAACGTTAATACAGGAAATGGGCTTCACGGATAAAACACCCGAGTATCAGGGTAGTATGAATTTCCTAGAAGCGATCAGCTCGAAAAACAAAGTGAAACCAACGGAAGAAATCATCGATTTTATTTTGTCAGACGACAGCTCAGACAAAATGGAGTTTTTTTTATCGAAGGCAAGCAAAGCAGGAAAGAAGTGGACAACATCACAACCAATGAAGCCACACAAGAACAACACGAAAAGCTGGAGGACGACAACAATAACGAGGAAACAGGAGAGACAAAAAAAATAGAGAATAATCGGCGAGAGAAACTGCATAGACAGTCCTCAAGGGACTATAAAACACCAAAATTGAAAACTCCTAAAATTTCCTGAAAAGGGGGAGTGTGATCCGGTACGGATCGATAAACTCATCATCATTGCTATCTATTTATTTGATTAACATATTCATATATTGTTTGGCCAGTTGACCATGATACGGCTGCATGCAGACTTAAGATCATGAGCAAGAGCTCAGACGATAATTTATTATTCTTAAAGACAGCTGTTTTATGTGAATCGCATCAAGATTACATTTATCCATCCGATTGCAAACGATATACTCACGTCCATACTTAGAGGTATGACAGTCACTTAGGCCAATTAAGAGAATTAACGCTCGCTATAATTCGCGCAATAACGCGTAAACGGAGATAAAGCCTCTCTGAGAAATTGTTTCAAATTGAATTGCGGCATGATATTTGGTGTATTCAACACCTTGCTATATGCAAAATATATCAAAATGTGGGGGGGATTAAGCAAAATATCTTTTTTTTTAAATACTCGTCTTTTATTTGAAGCAAACACTACTCCATAGACATCAGAGGGCAGTCGGATATTTCAGAGTTTCGCTCTGATACGAGCAGTCTTGCCTTGACTACTTTATTCTAACTTTAATTAAGCGGAGAAACATCAGCATTTTACGCTTTGTTCTCTTGATTAAGAATTTTTTCAAAGCAAAAATCTGGTGCAAACACTATGCTCGATATCAAGCATACAATCTCTCAATCAAAGCAATATACTCTAACAAATATGGGTCTGCTTCTCAATTTTCCCGTACATCAAAGGTGAATCATCTGTTTTCAAGATGAGTTGTACAAAGACCGATCAAGAGTTTTCGGAGAAGAACTTTTTTTTGTGCAGACTTTGTTTTTGAGCTCCTCAAAAAGTTTAATCTGACCCAAATTTAGCAGAAGTTTTTAGCTTAGTTTATTTTTATTGCCCAAAAGGTAATTTTTTTGTTTTATTTTTAACATTTTGAACAAAAATTGCTTCTTTTGACGTGTCTCTCGCGTCTAAGTCGCGTGTTCAAATATATTCGCGTCCTTGAGACTAAAATTGTTGCCTTAAACAAGATAAATCAAAACACATTGGGTGGTGATAGGTTTGTGTTACTGAGAGGTGGGGTGCCTCCCCTCTCTTCGGCCCCTAATATCGGCCCCCGAAACACACAAAACTTCTTTTCACGCATCTGAATTTGGTATGCATGCCATAAACGCACTAGCAGACTTCAGAGGCACTTGTTGCTGTAATCCAATAACAAATGATGATTACACAAAAGAGTATCTCATTACACATCATCTTTTTCTTTGAAGAATAAAAAAATAGACGATGAGCAAGGAGCCAACTTTCTTGCCTAATATTTATTTGTTTGGCACTCGATTTTACAACAAATCATTCGTGTTTTGAGAAAACCGCGACAATTTTCAGATCACTACCAATTGAATTGATCTTGGCATTGTAATCGTCGTCTAAGAAGAGGCCCACAAAATTTTAAGCGAGCCAAAAATGTGTCCTAATGATATTCTTATTTAAATTTCTTCTTTTTAATGGAGTCTATTGTTTTTTTTCGATGGAAAATATTCCACTAATACTGTTGTGAGTTGTTTATTTTATTTGATCTATTGACCTGTGGTACTGATTAGATACGTCCCAGCTATGTTAAGAATCGACCATCGTTCGATCATTCCACTGTTCGATACTGTTTAGAACAGACATTTTAATTGACACATTATCTTTCTTATTCTTATTAGTTCGTAGCTAGTGTACATAGATTGTAACTATTCGGGGTTAACATTAGAATAGTTTATTATGGCGCAGTCAAACGAATTGAACCTGATGGCAATTCCTGCATTTTGGTTGAACCACACCAAGGAGCCACCACATTCCTGGACCAACTGGAGCGACCAATTTCAATTGGCAATCATAGGCAAGGAGAATCTGGACATCGACAATATGAGTGGACCAGAGGTACCAGAAAACCAGATTCCAATCCTCGAACAGTCCGCGTCGGAAGTGAGTCGAAAATGGAACAAACCAGTCCGAAGGCATGAATAAGGACAACGATGAAATCCTACGAAGCCGCCGAAGAGAAGAAAATAAACGACAAAAGAGATTTTTTCGGAGGGTTGAGAAGAGCCTAAGCCGATAAGAAGTTGAGGTACATCCTATTTCTACTCCTCGGAAATGAAGGGAAAAGGGTATTCTCTCAGAAAAACCTGGTGATGAAAATTCATCCATTTCTTTTTAAGAACTTTGAGACTTCTTGGTCCCAGCTTTCAATAAACCTCCAAATGTTACAGTTGAGAGGTACAAACTTTTAACTCAGAAACAAAGAGATGGAGAATCCTTTAAACAGTTTTGAGGAGCATTGAAGGACCTAGCTAGCACGTGTAACATTAGAGAGTCAGACGAAGCAGAGTGGATAAGAGATGTATGTATCTGTAATATGAGAAATATTGAGACCCAACGGGAATTACTATCTGCAACCATCAGTCACTCGGAAGCCTTAAGTCATGCTCTAATGGACAAAAAAGGATACTTCAACCATCAGAAGCTAACGAATATGGCAAACACGACCATCGGGCCGAGCTTCAAATCATTTGATGTGAATAACCAAGCAAAGATGGAGCAAAGTCTCAACATCAACACTTGTATGAGATGTGGAAACCGTTTCAGAAAGGGAAACCTAAACGTCTGTCCAGATAGAGATATCATTAGTAAACAACTAAAATTATATAGAACTTTTCGCAAAATTATGTAAATTGAAGAGCGAAAGATAAAGTGTAAATACTCTAAATAATTCTGTCAATACTGAAAAATGTAAATACGTCCCGTGAGAACATTTTTGAAGCAAAAACCAAGAAACATGTGGAGTATTTAACGCCTGGAACAAAAACTGTCAAAGTGACGAGGACTATTCAGTTTGAGTGTGAAGACAATTTACGATCAAATGGATTGGAAACGAAGAAATTATTAAATACAGGACTCGGTTGGGAAATGAGTATAAATTTGATTATACCTGTACATTCGGCTAGCCAAGTGAGCTTTTTAAAACAGAATGTGTTACATGAGTTGAAACTGCGATACACTAACTTGGAGGTTGAGCGTGTAGATAAACCAACTAAAAAGTTGTGCTGCGGTTTTACCGACAATACAATTAATATCTTTGGAAGAATAGTAGTCCGAACTCAATCCAACGGGTGGACATGTGAACAGACCCCTTTTTAGACGGGAAGACACGAAAAAAATATCCTGGGCATTGACAACCTTCCCCAAAATGGGATTAGAACTAAAACAGAAGTAGCTTCTAGCGCCGATCTGTACAATCAGCGACCCACCGGGGAAGAATAAGTCAAATATTTTAGAACAATGACATTGGAATTTTTTGTGAGTTTTGAGGATCTGTTTGATAAAATTGGCAAGAGACCAAACGACCGTAAAATTACACAGTTCTTTTTCTCTTTAAAACCGGACCAAGCAAATGGCAGTAGAATGCCTCTACATTTGTTATCGGGAGTAAATGAGGAGTTAAAAAGGATTGAAATAGAAGGCCATATTGAAAAACTTGAGAAATGCGACGTAGAATGCTTCATAAACGCAATTGCGAGAATTAGAAAAAAGAAGTTTCAATTAATTTTGAACGACCAGATTTTTGAACGATCAGTTTTTTTTAAATAAATACCAGATGCCCAACATCCACGAATTGATCAAAAATATTGCTTTGCAAATGTCAGAAAAGACCAATTGGCAGGTCTGGTTCAGTAACCTCGATCTAAAGAACTTTTATAGTCAACTCAAGTTATGTGAAAGGAAAAGTAAACAGTGCAATTTTAGTATAGTAAGAGGAGATTCTACTGAGACATATAGACTCTTAACAGGATTTTGCGGACTTGGCGATATGCCCAACGAATTTCAAAGAGTCATGGATCACTTTTAAATGGAATCCCATTCACAAATTGTTACCTAGATGACATACTAGTGGCTACTAAGGGAACAGTAGGAGAACAAAAAGCTATTGTTCAAAGAAAGCTAGAAATTTAGACAAAAAACACAGCAGTTAAAAACGGGAGTAACACCTTGAATCAAAAAAGCTGATGCAATAAAAACTTCCCATTTCCGAAGCACATCTCCGAATTTCGTTCATTCTTCGGTTCGATCATTTAGTTCATTAAATTCGTTCCGAACCTTTCTCTCTTAAGTTCCCCATTACGAGCTTTCCTGAACAAAGTGTCAGTGTACCAATGGGTTAACAGTCAAAGAAAAAAAGATTAAAAAACAGATGTCTCTAATAACGGCCTAGGAGCCACACTTGAACAATTTTAAGGGAAAATTGGAAAACTATTGCGTTCGCCTCGAGATTTTGAAAAACCACAAAATGAAATACTCCACCAACCAACTAGAATTGTTAGGTGTAATCTGGGCATGAGAACATTTGAGAAAAATTTTCATGGTTCAGATTTTGAAATTTTTATAAAATACATGGCGCTTTTTTCCGCGCTTTCGACGAACCAAAGCAACAAAAGAATGCACAGCAGATTAACCCGAAAAGTGAAAAGAGTTTTATCATTTATTTTAAAATTCACATCTCCCGTGTAAAGACATGGGTAAAGCCTCTAATATGCTCATTGAAAAATTCATTCCAAAAAAACTAAGGACGTTGATTACGTCAATCACCAAATTCTCTGAATCCATAGTAATTGTTCCGGAGGAACAAAAAATTGCCCTAAAATTTGAAGACGAGTCACTCAACAATGATCATGCAGCCTTATTGAAACGATATAAAGCGAACTTATCTTTACCATCATCACCGCTAATAACAGAAAATCCTTGTTCTAAAAGGCTTCTTTAAATTATGACCAAGGACGATAAAATTTTATGGGACCTAACCACGACACTGAAGAACCGATGCCCACTGGGAATTCATGGATTCTATAGGAAAAACTATGAGAAGGACCTGGATACTAGGGACGAGCTGCTTATTCTGGACATCAAAATTGTGGGGCCAGCAGCGATTCCAGGAATTCACGAATCCACCCAGGCCAGGCCAATGTTGCACGAATCCACCCAGGCCAGGCCAATGTTGCACGAATCCACCCAGGCCAGTTCGGCATGAAATTCCTGCCTGAGTATGCTTGATGGCCGCATATTTACAGAAAAATTTACTACCATGGCAAGTCTTGAAGGCAGTGCTTGAAAGCCGGTAAGAATCTTGACGTTTTGTTGGAATCAGAACACTTTAGCAAAATTCCGGACTTATCATTTGCCAGTGAAGAGATAAAGTTAGATTTCGCCGATCCTTTACCCGCTTTTTGGGGATATATTCTTCTTTGCGATGACTATTTACCAAATTTGCCTCTGCAAAAGTCTTTGCCAAGACCTTGTCAAATTCAGTCTTCTCTTTCTTGAATAATCAATGCCATCTTCACGGCTTTCCATGAAAAATCAGAGCCGACTATGGGTCATGCTTTTCATCACGTGATTTTAAATCCTTTTGCAAAAACTTTGATTTAGAAATTGTTTATTGTACAGTAGGAGATCATAGATTAGATGGACTCGTTGAGAGACTTGTATATACTGTAACATCTAAACTTCTCGCTATATCGTACGAATTAGCCAAGTTGACTTTAAACTTTTCAATCGAAAAAAAAAATATTTGGAACAGACAAATTACCCAACAACTGTCCATCGGATGTACAATTCGTTCGAAAATCATTTCAACTGCACTGATAACACTAGGTTGAAAACTATGATTTCTGTTGATAATCATTTAGGTCAAGGAAAATCGATCTTGTCGGACCGTCGAGCGATGAACTGGGAGCTTCATGACGGGGCAGAGGATGTATATGAAGACGCGGACATGGATCTTTCATCAGACTCTGAAGCGAACATTCCCCTGGCCAGGATCTCCTCAGAAAACCGGAAAATCCCGATTCCTACCGCCCAACGCAGACAATCTTCACAAATGAAACTGACCACCCGAGGTATTCTCTTTAGAAAATTTAAAAATCGGAAATATGGAGACCCGTATTTTAATCCCGTCAATGAGCCAATCGTTGATTCATCGGATCACACAGTTACTTTGGAAAATGGACACAGTTTAAGAACATCGCATCTAGCGATCAAAGTAAAATTATTTCCGGGCCCTCCTAAAATCCTTGTCAATCCACCACCCAGGGGTACTTATAGCGTAACAAATACAAGTTTACCTGGAAAAAGGAAAATACCGCCACCCAAGAAGACAACCCGGGCAAACTCTCAGAAGAGGATGGCCTTTGCCAACAGGACGCCGACGCCTGGAACCACGCAGGCGCCGTCGGAAGTTATAATCATTTAGGAATCACCTCAGAAATCATCAAGTTCATCTTCTTCGTTTTCATCGTTTAAATTATATTCTTCGGACGGCTTGATTGATGCAAGAAATAGCCACAGACCATAACGTTGATTTGAGTGTTGTGGGAGAACCTTAGATCCTGATCACAGAATCTTAAGAGCTTATTGAACCAATGGTCGCTGCCCATTCAAGTAGACTACCGAGACCATCCTAATCTGGCTCGGCAGCTGAAGTAATCTTGTAGTTTAGCACACCAGAGGAGACGACCCCATGGTCACTCAGACGAGACCATCTGACAGACCTACACGAAATGTAGGATCAACACAGTTTTACGGGGAGCGCAGATACTTGGATAAGGTAGGGGAAACTGAAACGTTACCCAGACTCGAGACTGCCTTATTGACACCCCCAGCCTTTTCTTGTTGGTCACCTTCGGACTTCCTCGCTCCGCTCACTAATTCTCCTCGGAGATAGACGATGGTCGCCGAAACAACACTTACTTGGTCCTCCAATAATTCAACCCCAATAATTCTGTTTCCATCACGTCAACTTCGTTGAAGTCTTCCAATGTGAAATCCACGACTCGATCCAGTATCGACAGAAACCAGGACTCCATGAGCGAAATCTCCTCGACTATAGACCAGGACGTGATACACTTTTTAGACGAATTCGACGCGACACTCAATTGAATCTCCAAGAACTTAATTGAACTCCAATTTTAATATCATTAGAAACATTTTAAGATTTTTTTGTATTTGAGTTGCCCTATAATTTTATCTATGTGCACATTTTGTAGTGTAGATTGTTTTAATTTCTTTGTGTCATTAGTTTAGATTAAGCAAATTCTCATAAATTCACCCCTTTGTACAAGTGTGTACAAAACAACCCCAATTGTAGTTACACTTAATTTCGTTCTTATCATACCATTTTGCTTTCTGCACTTTATAATGTTTGTTCACTCTACTTTGAACGGGAAAATGAGTGTATACAGAGTTTAGTCTTAGCTAACTGTAAAATTTTATTTTTTTCCCGTTGGAGAATGTTGCGAGTTGTTCATTTTGTTTGATCTTTTGACCTTTGGTATTGATTAGATAGCTACCAACTATGTTACGAATCGACCATCGATTTTACGTTTGATACTTTCTTGGAACAGACATTTTAATTGACACATTATATTTCTTATTCTTTTAAAATCCTAGTTATTGTACATATTCAGAGTTACCATTAGAATACTTCATTCGAGGCATATTATTTTGTTATATTTTTGTGTGATCTTCAATAATTTAACCTATGATCTTATCGATGTCTATTAGTGGTCTCGTATGGGGAAAAATGAAAAATCTCATGCGCGAAGGACCGAAAACGTGAAAAAAATCAATCAATTAGAGACATTTTTTCTGAGCTTATAAATTGAAACACAAAAAAAGTTTTGAAAAGTTGCTAGTCATACGATTCCGTTCACGGAGTCTATTGAAAATAGTTGTATTTTTTTTCTATGGAAAATACGCCACTGATACAATTCCATCCATGGAAAAAATATTAGTTATAAGATTGCATTAAGGGAAAAATCCTGGTAATTCTATTTGCATACAATTTTTGTCTGAAGTGGAACGATGTGTAGTTGTATGGTGAACCTTTTTCCCGAAAAAAAGTTATGACTATAAATTTCTGTGAATCGGGGACTAATACTAAAACCGGGTGAGGATGTGGAATTCTGAAATTTATGAAAAAAAAATTTCACAACGCTAAGCCTGCACCTGATAGTACGTGATGTTTTTAAAAATTGAATGAAGCAATTGGTAATTAAAAACGGCGCTTTCATTGTATAATCTATTAAATAATCATCAAAACAAGTTGGCTGTTTTTCATACCAATTCAAGTATCTGACTGAATTTATTTTAAATTCAAATAAATTTATGCCCTGTGAATTTTTTTCTGTATTTGAATAATGAGCGCAGTCTGTCTTGTCTCAGTTGATCGCACTCTTTTTACTGCGCCATCTTCATTCTGCGCATTTTGCTCTCTGATTTGTCTTGTGCCTGGTCGACTCAACTGTATATTGATTTAAAACTTTTCAAAACTTTATTTAGTTATTTATGACGAGAATTGTAATCTTATTAAGTACACTGGGTTACAATAAATAAGTAGACACCTGATTTCAACGAGCAAATCAGCGAACTTTTTTCTTCATACTTTCGTCGTTTTCTCTCCGACTATTTAGAATATAGGGTTGAAACTTTAACACATGCTAGATGAACCTATTTCAAAGAAATTAGGTAGTTCAAAATTTGGGAAATCTTGGTTTGAAGGCTTAAAATAGCCAGTATAACCTAAGTATGTGACGTTGATGTTGATGTTGAAACATTCTCGCAAACAATGTAAGAAATCTGCGGAGAAACCTCAGACATTATATCTGAAAGAGTGAATTGGTCCGGCGTCAAAATCTGATCGTAATTGATTTGACGGCTTAGACATGGGCTCTGATCCATGAAAACTTGTAAAATTTTATAGACAATATAAGTTCTTATGAGGATCCTGTACATATATTGAAGCAGTCACTTTTCCAAAATAATTGCTGGAGCAGCTTTTTTATTGGTTCATTTCGTTCGTCACTTCTAAAAACAAACTGCATTTACTAGGTGATTTATGTCGAGCCCTAATACTAGGTACCTCTATTACTGATCAAAGAGTAGATTTTTGTTAGTCTTTTCTCAACTCAAAAGTGTAAAATAGGTAGTTTTGGGTTTTTTTTATTTAGGCGAATATCTGTAGATTTCATTTGAAAAGTGTTGTGATACCAAGAGTATAACTTTTAGGTAAAATGTACCAAAGAAAGTTGTTTTCTAAAATGTAAGAAAAGTTTTGTTTGATGACAAAAATTTGTTGCTTTATTAATACACGATCTGAAATTTATCCAAAAAAAAAATTCAAGAAAAACTCTCAATTTTTGAAGGCTAGAATTTTTTTTGATGTTTTTCGGTAACAGCTTTTTTTATTGGAACAAATTGGTTAGTCCTTGTAATTCCTGTACCAGGATCGAGGAGCTCACTTTATGTTTCGACCATCTTGAACAAAAATCTGGATGTTTTGACCATCTGGAACAAAATTCGGTATGTTTCAACCGTGCTCGACCAAATCTCGCTATTCTTCGACCGTCCTCGGCCGCAAAAGTGTGATCGACCGTCCTCTACCCAAGCAAGATGTGTTTCGACTGCACTCAATCGAAATGGGGTATGTTTCGACTTTCAATCAACATGCGTTATCCAAAATTAAACGTTATAATTTATGCTTTTCCGGTAAATTCTTATGATGCTTTTTTATCAGAATGAAATGGTTAGTTGTTTGCAAAGTGAATGCGTTTGAGAGAAGAACTTTTTTTGAGCCAAGTTTTTCCATCTCTTGATATACTGGTTAGCAATTTGAGTCGAAAACAATTTAACAAAGTATGTTGATAATGGGAAAGAAACTTTTCTTTCTGACTCCGAATGACCGCAGGGCACTCGATTTTTTTCGACCGTGCTCAAGGTATGTTTTGGCCATTCTCGAAGTTTGTTTCGACCGTGCTCTCAAAGTATGTTTCGACCGTACTCGAAGAGGGTTTCGACCGTGCTCGATGTATGTCTCGACCCAAGCCCCAGACTATTCGTTTTCGGTCGAGCACTGACATGTGCTTAACTTTAAACGTCAAAACACAAAGTGAGCGACTCGACCCGGGTAGCAAGAGGCCAACCTAGCCAATTTAATTTTGATTAGACGAGCTCAACGTGTATACAGTTTGTGCTTTTTATTAGAATGATGAATTTATCGGTGACTGATGAATTTTTTGACCTTGTTATGATGCAATTGGCTATGAGGTGCAATGTAACGTCTTCCTAATAGTAGCATTAATAAATGTTGAAATACTTTACTTGAAATTGCTTGACATACTTCGGATAATTCGAATTGACCAAAGATGATGACTTGTATTGAGTTGTATTAAAATTTTTGATCGTCCTTTTGAGTTTTGGGCGAGATTATACGAGAGATTCCTGAAAAATTGTGACATGTAACGTGAGTTGATTCTACGAATATAATGAGATGGTAATTCAAGTGGCTTAACAAAAAGGAGATCAAAATAACATTTTCTTGAGTTGCGTTCTCCTCTCAAAATTAGTTATATGGATGTTCTAAAATCGGATGTAAAATTATACCACAGGGGACCCGTTGGAAAAGTTTGGCTACCAGAATAGAAAAAAGCAGTCACACCCACCCCCCCTCTCCTCAACACGATAGTCTGTACACGATCTCATGTGTTGATCTAAGATTCTGTTAAATTTGTGAATCTAAAAAAAATAATTTCAAATGAAAAGAGTAGCTGGTGTACATAAAGATATTTGTTTTTTTTCCGGAAAGTCGGTACTTTCCTTGTTGGAAATTCTATCGTATCTTGTCTTCCGCGAGATAATCGTGGTAGTTTAGTCTAATGTAAATTTTTATGATCAGCTGCATTTCCTTGTTTATTTTTATTCTGGTTGTTCTATTTGGTTCATCAAAATTTCATTTGAGTTATAAATAATTATTTTATTTATTTATTTGTGCATTGAGTAATACTGTAATTAATGTTGAAAAACCTCAAAGAAACCTATGAAAAAAGTTCTGGCTAGGCTAGCTTGTTTTGCAACTTGGACCTGGCCTATGTATTAACGATTTTTAAGAATCCCAAAACAGGTAAAAATAGCATGTGAAACAGGAAATTTTTTTGAACATGTGATAAAGGCCAGCTATTATTTGCAACGATATGTTCTCCAGGATAAAACAAAAAAATATATATTTAAAATGGAAATGGCTACTGGTCGTTGCCTTCATACCTAAGTACCCACGTACCTCATATCCGTTCAGGTATAGTATAAAATCTGTTTCTTTCTGAAACATCGTTGAATACCAAAACTTGTTTGCACCTACCAATATTTTTTACTGTAGTAAAAAAAAACTTTACGATTCTTCTTAATGGCTAGTCTTTGGAATGTATCAATTTCAGTGATGTCAGTGCTCGAATAAAAGAATATAAAATTTGATTGAAGATACGTCAAACAATTCCGTGCTTCTCTTTTTTGTTATAGCTATAATTTTCGTTAATTTTTTTTTATTGTTTCGGTTAAGTTGTTGAAAAATAGTTTTTATTGTCATTTAAGGTTATGTAAAATATTTTTTATGAGCAGCATGACTTTGTTACGACCGATGCTTACGTTTGATCAGATTTTTTTTTCAAAAAAAAAGGAACTTGTTTTTTTTAATACGCGGGTGCTTTTTGATGTAATATACATGGGTGCTCTTTAATATATATGGATGCTCTCTATAATAATATGTCATTGAATTCAATTGAGGGGCGGTCGTTGCTTTAGTAAAGGTGTAAAATCATGGTTGATTTTCATTCTTCCTATAAAACTTGATTTTTTCCTTTAACAAGAAACCTTGAGTACGGTATTTTCACTGCTGGTCTTTTTACGCCAGTAGTTCGCCATTTTTGCTCATTTTAATGGGTTTTTTATTGCTGTTTCACCGCTGAAAGTTAGCCAAATTAGCGATAGACTGAAGTGATTGTTGTAGATGCGTTTTGTTGAAGTGATTGTTGTATCATCCCACTTCACATAATCAATATAAAAATTCTACTTCAGAGAGTAATATTTTGACAAAATTTCAGATCACGTTGTAATCTAACTTCAATTGATGTAATTGTAGAGAGCTACCCGGGTCGAAGACCCACCGTTAATTGTCGCTGCTTCTGTAGTATCCCAGTGATCGTTATTTTCCTCCGCTGATTCATGTATAACTCAGACTTTTTCGCATAGCTAAAACTGCGATTTTTCAGAGCTATTTCACAAATGATTCTGTAGAAAGTCAGCGCTAAAACTTGCGAATTTTAATACATTCTAGTAGCTTTCAAATGAGAGTGAGAGTTGACAAACCATATAATTTAGACTCATCCAATAATTTGTGGCGCAGAAGTAGCATATATTTCCAGCAAGCTGATCTGATGGTTGCGGGATCAAACCGCGGTAGTTCCTAATTTTTTGTTCATTTTTTTAAGTTTTTTTATCGCTGTTTCATTGCTGAAAATTAGCCAAATTAGCGACAATCTATCGATAAAATTTACTATTGTGGCAAGGAACATTCGCAATTCATCAATGGGCGCCGCTGTTTTTTTGCACTTTCTTATCGCTAAGTTTCAATGTGACCTCAACCCGGGTATTAACCCGGGTTTTAACTCAACCCGGTTTTAAGAACTCTGGGCAATGACCCAAAAAGCGGTTTTGTTGATCAATCGGGCAAACAAAGTATTAAATCTTTACTCAATTGGGCAAGCAAACAACTCAACTAAATCGCTAAAAGTACATAAAGCAGCAGGTTAATAGAGCGTGAGTTTTTGGAACATTACAGGAAGTATGATTATCTGCAATTACAATTGATGGGTTCATATTAAAAAACCGGCCAATTAACTCAAGGCCCAAAAAATCCCAATCAAAATAGTTTTTCTAAATAAAAAGAAGTAAAACGAAAAGTAACGCAAAAATAAGTTAATTTTTTTCAAACCTTCTTATTGTTTTTTTTTCTCTATCTTACTAAAATATTTTGTTTGCCAAGTTAGTAGATTGAATTATGTGAAAATATGGAAACAGTATACTGAATCAAGGGATAAATTGCAATTATAAAAATAATAGCCATTAAAAGCTTGGAAAAGTGTTAACGAACTTACGATAATCCTTTTTCTTTTAAAACTAACCCAGTGAGAGAAAACTGGATCTTGCGGATATTTTTAGGTCGGCCCGAAAATTTTAAAATCAAACAACAAATCGATCTTGGCATTTGTAATTACAGAGTTACTACATTTGTAATTATAGGCTATTTACATTTATAGTTAGATAATAACTACAGGGCGAACAGACAGTTAGAAAAGATTCAATGAAAATAAGTAAACCGAAAAAAAATACGGACTTAAATTTTGTTATTTTTTTTGAAATTCATAAAAACTAAAGATAGCATTAAAGCTCCTTGAAGTTAATGATTGAAACTTTTTTGATAAAATTATCCCAACTTGAGAAAACTGGATCAATACTTAAAGTACTTATTTGGCTGGGAAATTTGATAATTAAATTCCTTTCGAAACTAGAAGTCTTTCCACTTTCGATAGTGGAGTTTGCCCTCCTTTAACAAAGAAGCGACTTCCTGACAAAAAACAAGCAAAAAATCATCGCGATCTATATAAGAGTCTGAACTACATGAATCGACTCTCACACAATCCAGACAATAGTACGTTTCCAGACAATAGAGAGTTGAGGCCGTTCATCTTCTTCACAGCGACACAGTACTGACAAGAGAGCTGATCCCTTTTTATTTGGTTCACTACTGTTTTGGCCCTTGTTTTGACTTTTTAAAATGTATCTGATGTATATGCAAAAATGTTTGAATTGGGCGTTGAATATTTAGACGGGAAAAGATACAAATGTGACAATTTTTCAGTTTGAAATTTCAATTTGTGAAATGGATGCTTTACCTGATATGCAGGGGCGGATCTAGATTGTCTCGAAAGGGGGATTCTATCGGATTTTTTAGGATGACCAAATTGATTTTCCAAGCGCTCACACAACACTATTAGGACCCTAATTTTATTTTTAAAAAAATTGCGCCGCAAGCAGGCGAGTTTTTGGAAAAACAGGTCGAAAATGCGTTTTTGGGCACCTTTTGGAAAATTTTGATTAACAAAAATCACGTTTTTTTCACCGCGCGCTCCCCTTCAAAATTATTATATATTGGAGCCAAATTAGAAAAGCTTCAGAGTTTTTCGGCCGCAAATGATTGGCATGAAATAATACCAAAGGGGGGACCCATTGGTTGATGAGGGGGTCGAATCCCTGAGGGAGGGCGTCTGCCACTCCCATAAATCCACCCCTGATGATATGGATATGACTCAGCGCTATATGTTATTTGATTTGTGATTCAGGTTAGAGCTGCTTGAAAAGCTATTAATAGTTGAGGATAGTTTTTTCTGACAAGTTACAGGGTTTATTATTCGTATGTTTCAGCCTTCGAAGTTGATTCAATTCTCAACGTTTGCGAGTTCGGAACCCGATTCCTCCTCGGTTGAAGGCGCGTAAAGGACACTTGGTTCTTTTCCGGGGGCTTTGAAGTCTCGAATGGCTAGCTGGGCCTCGTTTATTTCAAACACCGGGTTGCTGAAGTTATATCGGCCCGAATCCGCGGGCGCAGAGAGTCCATTTCCGGCGCAGAGTTCGGGTCCTTCCACGACTCCTGCCTGCAATACAATCGAACATTTTAACAAGACATTATTCAGAACAAATTGAAAATTTGCTTATATTCAGAGATACAACTGAAAATTTTAAAATCAGAACAACTTCAACTTCTCTTTTAGATTTCTAACAAAATTAAGACCTAGAATGTTTTCAAAAGGAATGACACCATTCAAGGATGAACTGCATGACTAAATTTTCAAACAATTATTTCGATTCCGATCAATAAAGATTCCATTTCAAAATGAATATACAACAGACAGTTGGAAAAGCGTGGAATGACTTGATGATATAAACTCACAGAACAAAGACAGTCGTCTAAATTTGTCCAAACTTTTCAGAAATTTTTCTTCCCAGTTGCAAAAAATTTCTATGATTGACAAGGTTTTGATAACTAACCCCAAATGCAAATCTAAATTTCCACTTTTGAAACTATAAATCGAGCGTCGCTTTCTGCGCCATTTCCCATTTTTTTGCGAGCGAGTTGGTTGCCATTTAAAAACGTTCTCATGAAAACAGATTTAAGAGAGAAGCGATAGATAGATGTATTGGCGTGAACACTTACGAAGTCACTTGCGAGTGTTTCTCGGTCGTTGTCGTGGGTGTTAAACCCAGGGTTGACTCTGCCGCCCACGTGGAAACTCACAGGCTCATTTAGTGGCCTATTCATCAAGGAAACAGCCGTTCTCCTTAAAACATAAGTTTTCTCATAAAAATAAAAACCACGTTTCTAACAAATTTCAAATTACACAAAGGTTTTTTCCTGGATGCTCCCAAAAAACCTCCAAAACACCATTTTGTTAAATGTCAACACAACTTGAAAATACATATATAAAATTTTGAAGCAAGAAAAAACAGTTACTCCGGCCTGGCCAACAGACATGCATAGGAAATTTTTGGCAGATAGATGCAGTTTTTTGAAAAATTTAGGTTTTTACGTCAGCTAATTTGAGCTTCGAATTAGCTGAAAACCATTTTCGAGCTTTTTTTTCTCAAGTTTTGACAAAAAAAGCTACTAACTCGGCCTTAGACTCACACCTCAAACGAAATTTAAAACATTGCCATTGTTGCAGAAGCGTCCAGGAACGCAAGGAAATGGAAACTTCAAACAATACTGCTCGTATCAGGGCGAAACCCTGAAAGTTCCGACCGCCATTTAATAACTCCGCTAAGTAATTATAAAAATCAAAAACCGATTTCGAAACTGAAATTCGTTTACAATTTTGTGGGCCATTTTCGATTCAGTCATAAGAGAGCGCAAAGTTCAAATTTCAAAGTTCATGTTCTTTTGGCAAACGAATTTGATTTGAACTTATCAATGATTGAATTTAACGATGATTGGTTACCAAAAAAGCAGACAAAAAGCACTATCTTTTTCTCGATGTCTAAAGATAAGACAGTACTTTCTAAATAGCTATATAAAGCAGCCGCAGTATAAACCAGTTACAAAATCAGCTAGCCAAAGCCACGTATCTGTTGCTTGAACGTAACGGAACAATTATAAGACAGTTACGGAAGACTGGCAAGTGTCATTCAAGTGAACAAACTTTCGGCTGATTTATTCTTCAGCTATTTGATTCACACTTTTTCTAGCCCAGAAAGCAATCAAAAGCGTACTTGCGGTTATTAACAAAAACAAGACTGCTCGAATATCAGGGCAAAGCCCTGACTCTTCCGACTGTCCCTTAATTCATATCAAATAGATTTTGGAAAAAGAAAATATTGAAAACCTATACATTTAGGACAATATCAAAGTGTAAAATTTTGAGTCGTACGAAATTAATACCACCAATTAGCTACCCTCAATTTATTTTGAAACCATTTTGTTGTGCGAGATAATTCGCCACGCATGAATAATTTGCGTTACGCTCTATGAATAAACTCTTCAAAGCGCGCATAATTTGTCCAGAACATGGCAAATTTGGCAATTTTCAAACACCCAGAACAAATATAGATCTGAAAACCTAAGGACCTAGCCTCAATTTATTTTGAAACCATTTTGTTGTGCGAGATAATTCGCCACGCATGAATAATTTGCGTTACGCTCTATGAATAAACTCTTCAAAGCGCGCATAATTTGAAGTGAACAAACTTTGGCAAAATTGGCAATTTTCAAACAGAACATGGCAAAATTGGCAATTTTCAAACACCCAGAACAAATATAGATCTGAAAACTTTATGAGATTATAATGAGATTTATATGGGATAAAATGTATTATGCTCATGATAATGTATGCATTGAATGTATGAGTTTTTGAGGAACTTGACGTCATTAGAAAAATTATTTCTTGAGCACAAAGATTAGAAATTTTTTTTAACATTGATGATTTCTGAAGAGTTATGAGCGTTTACAAATGGCCAGTTTGGTACAATTAAAACGCTGTACTTAGTTTTTCCATATCGGCTTTTATCGCTTACAAAAGTATGATGTGAATAATCTGATGCAAATAACGCGTTGCTACACGAAAAGCTCCCGCACTGACAAAAATGGATTAGGATCAATTTTAGTATGAAAAAAGTACGTTGGTTAAATTCGATCAATTTTAGTATGAAAAAAGTACGAAGTTTAAATAAAAAAGATGAAGGTTTATTTGGATCGATTTAAAATTGATTTAAATTGATTTTAAATCCCATCTAAAAAATTGATCCAAAGCGATTTTAAATCAATTTAAATGCATTTTTTTTAGTCTGAAATTGTTTTTAGTTTTAAGGGGATCAAAACGGATTTAAATCGGTTTAAATCCATTTTTTTTCATTCGAGATTCATTAGTATAGAATTTTTATTGCATTTTTTCAATGTCTATCATTTTTTGTTTTACATCCATGGCGTATTGTAGCATAAAAAGACCAAATAAAAAAAATCAATATAAATATAGATGAAATTCTATGATTTTTTGCATAATTTCTATATTGAAAACTGATCTATTGTTTTCTAAAAGCATGTTTACTAAAACTGATATATATTGATTTTTTTCTTGATTCGTTTCATAAGTTTTGCTCAAAATCTGATTTATCTTCATAATTTTCTATGATGTAATTGCATATTAATGAGATCAAATTTTAATTTCTTCTGACCCTTTTCTTTTTTGTTAACAAGCATTTTGCAAAATCTGATTTACAATAATTTTCTATTATTTAACTGCCTATTTTCGAGTTTAAAGTTCGATTAATGCGGATCATTTTATTGAATTCTATAACATCTGGCACGAGTGTTTATTTTTAAAACATCGAGAATAAAAAATTCCAACACTATTTTGGAGGGCATGTTTTTCTCGCCGTGTTAGCAAAAAACTTGATTTTAACGAGTCTGCAAATCCATCCAAATTGATTTAAATCGATTTTTAAAACACTCAAACCGATTCAAATAAGATCGATTTAAATAGATTTAAAACGGATTTCAGTGAGTTTTGGATGGATTTTAGTGAGTCGGAAGCCCCATCCAAAATCGATTTAAATCGATTTTGGACCTAATTAACAATCCCCCCTTATGGTACCTATTTAGGAATCTCCATCCTTATAAATAAATACAGTAAATTAGTACTGAGCTTTCTATTGTAAATTCTAATTTTGCTGCATTCTGATTGGTCGAAAAATCGTACACTTTGATCTACTTAACAATCTCCCACCCCCTTCCCCTTTCTTGAAAGGGGTGGAGATTGTTATGTAGATCCTCAATTTGTTAGACATTTGAACCGATTTAAAATTTTCAAAAAGATCGATTTGACTCGATTTAAAATACATTTAAGTTCGTAAAATGTACATTGTTAATCGATTTGGATCAATTTAAAATCGATTTAAAATCAATTTAAATCGATCCGAAACCATTTGTGTCAGTGCAGCCACGCATGAGATGGCTTCTAGCAAAAAATGAGTGCAACTTCAAAATTTCCTTTTGTTTATTAAAAACGTGTAAATTTTCTAAGAGAAAATGTTTCAGACTTATTAAAGGTGGCTGGAAAAATCAGCCTTCAGCCTTGATACGAGCAGTCTTATTATCAGCTCTCTTACTGTTCTATTCCTTCTGAATAAATTGTTCTTCATCTGCAACTTACTTGATTTCATGTCTGTAGATTATGCCGATGATCACGACAAGACTGATCACGACCAGAATCAACACCAACATCACTACTCCGATCACTAGAAATAAACATTGCATTGCCATTATGTTTACACGCAAAAATAAAATATTCTAATACCAGGGAAAAATGAATCTTTGCCAGTTAAAAGCTCCCCATTTACATGATAAACTGACTTGAACACTTTAGACTTGAAGTTCTATCTCACCAATTAATACCTCACGAAAATAATACGACCAATTAGCTAGCCTCAATTAAATTTGGGACGATTTGTTGCGCGGGATAATTCGCCACGCATAAATAATTCGCGTTACGCTCTCAGCATTATGAATAAACTCTTCATGGGGTATAAAAAAATTTTGTTGAAAATTGTTATGATTTCGATTGGTGAAAAGGAGCATAAATATCCCGTTTTCTTCGAAATTCGGAGCAAAAAGCTGATAAAAATATGCATTGGTTAGATGTTTCTAAATTGATGCACCAGCTCGCATTTCTTAACAAGTTTAATCTCAATCAAATTCGGAACTTCATTTAATTTGTTTTTTTTTCACTTTTTTGAATTCTAAGCTAGATCTCCTGTAAAATCGACAATTGAACAAGTGAAACTAACCATCTGCGCCTCCTCGTCCATCCTTTCGCTCGCAGTTGATTCCCTTATATCCATCGAAGCACCGGCACTCCAGGCTAGACAGATCCTTTTCTCCGTTGCCACTGCAAGGTCTGCAGTTGGGATAGCTCTGCAGTTCCTGGAACGAGCATTTAATAAGGGAGGTGTTGGCTGGCCCAACATTTTGTGCAAAGTTTTGACGGCAAACTTTCAAAATTTAATTAGCACTTGAGTTTCTGGAGACGAACAAGCGAAAAGGAATGTCTCAATAAAGCTATCCAAAAAATATACCTGCAATAAAAAATTCGGAAAAAAGAGTTTAAAAATTTTTGAGGCTACAATTGACTGTATGGGAAGAGCGATTCGTTATACGCGGGTCGTCATGGACTCTAATCAGCAAAAGACCCACAAAAAGTAAAGATATATACAGTTTCTTTATCTCAAACTTGCACGTTAACCAGTGTTGGGCCTCCAGAATGGAAAAAAGCTGCCTCAAATTTGGCATAAGGCTAATAAAAGAGGGGAAAACTAGTTCGCCGTAGAAACGGACTAAATTAACAGATTTAAAAAATATATGTACAACAAATTACTCTTCAATGGTATGCCAGATAGAGATAGGCTGCGAAAACGGGGCTGAAAAGTGACCGATTATGCTCTCCGTGCTTATGCGAGTTTGAGAAAATTTCTCACCTGTTTGGAAAGTGCTGCCTAAAATTTGCTCGTATCTTCGTGAATTAGGAATTTTTGGGCCAGAAGATCTTTTTCTACGTCAATCGTGTTTTAAAGCGAAAGCAACTGGATTATTCGTTATGATTCCTGGATAAACAATGATGATGACAAAAACTAAAAACTTCATTGCTTGGAGAAAAACGGTGACTCGTACTAAAATACTGACTTGCACTTTTTCGATTTTGCTTGAACGTTATATCAGTACGCCGTAAAAAGGTTTTGTAATAATACACAATAAGCTCGTTAATCGATTATGATTATTTACATGTTATATTTGACTTAGAAAACCGCAAGGTCTCGTAAAAAATGCGCGTAGGTAATCAATTTGATAGTATTCCAGATTGTTCCGACCACAGTCAGTTAGCATTCAAAATAATGAGATCAAAATCAGATAAAGTCATTTTTTGTTCCGACGACTGCCTTCGGGCGTGTTTCAGTTTTTTTAGTAACTCTCTTCTTTTTCAATGCAAAATCAGGCCCACGAACACCATCAGAAAATTTAAGTTCTTCCAAGCGTGATTCGAAAAATATCAAAAAGATTCTTCATTCTGAATTTGAGCAATTAAAGCAATCGAGTAGATGTTGTCATAAACTTAATTTAGGCCGTCAAAAAATGGTTTGTTTTCCAAGAAAACTAGTTTTCGTAGCTTTGTTACCGCGTCTGTGGCAATAGAAAATTTGTCAAAAACTTCAAAAAAATAGTCTGCAATTTAACCTTATTTTTTGTTCTATTTTTTTTGTAACAAAAGACAAATGTAGTTGATTATCCCTCATTTACAAATAACCTAAGATTTTGTATTGCTTCTCTCATCACACCAAGCGCAAAAACTACACAAATTTTAAAGAAACAATAACTTTTTTTACGCCACTCGCACATAACCCTGCTACCCTTAATTCAATTTAATTTTTTACAGGGATGAAATTTGCCTCCAAAAACCCACTAGTGAACGTTATCTTTTAAAGCATAATAGATCATTACTATTTCAGTTTGTAATTTGGACAACCGACTTACTCAACGTAAAAATTAAGAATATTCGCTAAATTATCCGCTCTTCGCAAACTTGAGTCTGAACGCTCAAGAAGTCAGAGTAAATTGTAAATTGTCTCAACACGAAGACATTTTTATATTTTTTAAGAATCTTAATCACATCCAATAGGGCTTACAACGATACCCCATGTGATCCCCTATGTGCTTTCTTTAAGCTACCTGAAAGCGGGTGAAAAAAAAACACCCTACTTCTGACGTGGTCGCAACAAAAACACCACAAAAACAACAAAACAAAGCTAATATTCAGTTTGAGAAGTGCCAATCAACTCCAGGAAACCGAAAGGAACAAGATAAAAGGGAATTTTAAAACTAAAAACCAAAACAAAACAAAAAAGCCTCAAGACGTAAGTGTCTTCACTTCATTCATTGAGGCTTCAAACGATTAATCAAGAGAAGTTATCCTATATTTATCTATTTATGCCAATTTGATATAGTTTCAGCTATTTCATTCCAATTGATGTGTAAAGAGTTAAGGTTCAGCAAAGCTTCAGAGATACACTGACCGGATTTAGTCGGAAGTCATCAGGGCATGCGCAGATATAGTCGGAACCTCCGTTGACGGTCAGCAGCATTATTGCGCAACCAGATTGTTCGTAGCTCACCATTGGATCTATATACAAAATAAGAACACTTTTAAATTGTAAAAAATATATCAGCGAATAAATTTGATACGAAAACATCATATAACTAACGCAAGCAATGTAACTTCCTATGATAATAGTTTTATAGTTTTTTTATAGTTAGCATTTCGTGGTTAAACATAGAGTTTGAGTGATTGGAAATTCATGTGTATTTTCTGTTGTTTGCTCATGAAGACACCACTCGATAGGCAGCGAACTGGCCTTTTTGCTGTTCCTCCAAGATGGGATTTTTTATATTGCTTTGAGTTATGTAAGTAATAATCGAAAATGAAAACGAATTTATTTTTATGTTATAATCAAGTGCAATTTCATGAAATGTTTTTTGGTTACCAATGGTTGTATGTATGTGCTCGTTGCTTGAGGGTGAGGCAACATTACCCAGCCCAGAAAAATAACCAAAACAAAATGCATGTAATTCTTAAGCAGGGGACAACAGCGGTTCGCCGTGACGAGCTGTACAGCTCGTATGTTGGTCCTATCCCTCGTGGATAAATGATCTTAATGTTAATGATTTGATTCAACTTTACTACCCCTACACCGCCGACAAGAAGAGGGTGAGATTGTACAGCGGATCCACTATTTCAAAGTTGTTAACAATTCATTTGAGTTAAGCTGGCAAACCTCCTTCGGCATTCGTGACTAGATTGAGCTGCTTCAGCCGGTGGTATACACGCACGTCCATGGGTCTTTTCGCTGTTTCCGAGATGACCTCGGCGCCACTTCCGTCCCGCTTGTCGGCACGATTAATGGTTCCGTTGACCCAGTCTGTCCAGAACACAAACTGGTCAAACACTGAGAGGGCAAACGGATGGGCAAGGAATCCAGGGTTCTTGACTGATGACATCACAAGGTAGCGCTTGTTGCCGTCAAAGTCACATGTTCTGAACATCAAAAAACTGTTTTTATCAAAAGTTTGATTAAAAGAGTAGACAAGCTTCATATGAAGCACCACTAACAACTGTGATTGACCTCTGATGCGCAGATAAAGCATAAGTAATCTGATCTGAAATGCTGTAAGTTTTGAAGACTTGGAACCATTTAATGAAATAAGAGGAAAAAAGTTTGGCAGAACCAATAAAAGTGTTCGAATTACTCAATCGTTTGTAGGTGAGAATCGACCCAGTACAACATCTCAGTCGTCTCGTCTACTGTGAGTCCATTCGGCCAACTGATCCGTTCGACTACAATTCTAGTGGTCATAGTGCCGTCCATGTACATCCTGCCAATGTGCTTATTACCGTACCCCCAATCAGCGTAGAACAGGAGTTTGCCCCTCGGGTACACGACTATAGGGCGGGGCGATTTGATACCTTCACTCACGAGAGTCTTCCGATATTTGCCATCAATGGTTGCAACTTCAATAGTGGCTCGCTCATTGTCGGTCCAGTAAACATTTCTAAATGAAACATATCAGGAGATCATCATAATGACTAATCGAAAGATTATCACAATAACTAAAACTCAGAATTAAAAGTTTCAATTATTCCAAAAAATTTGACAATTGGGATGCAATTTGGCTATTTGGAGACCAGCGATGTTGCAAAATATTTAAACTATCGCTAAGAACTAAAACTTTTCGAAATCCTAAGCAGAAATTCGAGACATAATATCGTCTATCAGTCCTGATTGGCTGAATGAAAATAAATTGAGGTCAGATTTGAGATAAGGCCAAACTCAAACAAGGTTTAATTGAAAACATCAAACAAGCCAGAGTTTGTTATTCAGAAATCCTCGTCATTACATTGATCAAATTTAACTATGAACAACCTTGTGAAATGAGTTAAAAGTGTGTCACAGGATACTGAAATTTAAAAAATGGAAAGAGCAGGAGGCGTACTTTCCGACCCAGTCTACAGAGAGACCTTCCGCTCCTTGGACATCTCTCGTTATAAAATCTACGGGCAGCTCTAGGCCATTGATATGAGTCCTTCGGATTTTGCCCTGAGTATTGTCGACAAAAAACACCCGCTCCAACTCCCTGTTGAAGTCGGCTGCCACGATCAGATCCCCTTCGTCTTCCACGATTTCAACACTGCCAGTGTTTAAGTTCAGACGACGAACAGATACCTCGTCGCTGAAACGAACATACATGAAAACTATTCCTGATTTTCAAAATGATATTTGGAGAAAAACAATTTCTGTTTATGAACTAAATTCACGATATATCACCAGATATATCACAAACTATTGCGGTTACTCCTTGATTTTTTTGAACGAAAATTGGGGTTTGATATTTTTTCAACGGTTGACAGGTTAAAAGGGTCAAAAAAGAAAATACTTCTGCCTAATTTTCACACTGAACTGAAGTGATTTCTGGAGTGTGGGGAGGAAACGAGCACGTAAGGAATTAAGAGCTGAAAAGGGGTCAGTAGTTCTAACGTGAACAAGAGATAAGTGTCTTCGCCGGTTGTAGTTTGTACGTGTTTGCAGACAGTGTCTGAGGTCAACGAGTATCCGTCTACACAGCTGCAAACAACTCCAGGTGCCAAGTTGCGACACCTCTGCGTGCAGTATCTAAAAAACCAGAATTAAACAAAATTGGGAGGGCAAACTGTGCACTGAATAGGCGCACAATTTTGTGTCTGTATGTTCCTGGATTATCCCAAAGTTAACAGGGTGCTGTGCAAGTACCACAGAATGTAATGATAGCCAGCACAGTTATCTGCCTATCAAGTGTTGTCTTCAAGAACATTTGTTTACACAGAGGCGAAGCTGCGCTTCGCAAAAATTTGCAAGAACAATACTAAAAAGCAGCTCTATCAAGTGAAATAAAAAAAATAGAATTAAGCCTCGAATTTGCAAAAACTCGGCTACGTATAGGATTCGAAGCTGCAATCTAGGAAATTTGAGTCTCACGCACTATCTACCCGGGATGACCAAAAATACTAGTCATACAATTTCCATATAAGGAAAAATGCTAGTCATACACTTTCCATACAATTCCATACGTTTCAGTCGTAGCAGCCCAAAAAACGCTTAAATGTTTTGCCAGCAGTTGAATTGATTGATCAAAGCTTTTTTTTTCACAAAAAAATTTTTAAGAAAATTCTAATCATACAATTTCCATAAATGGAAATTGTATGGTTAGCATTTTTTTTTTCATACCATTTTTTCCCCTTTTTTTATGAAGAGATACCAATTTCGATGCCAAAATAACTATAAAATACCTTTGAAATTCGATTAAACTCATTTTGCAAAAATGTATGAAATTTGTATGACTAGCAATTTTCCGTAGACTAAATGTATGAAATTGTATGATTAGCATTTTCGGTCAATGGAGGTCAACCCGGGTGCTCAGCCACGGATGCTTTAAATTACCAAAAACTAATCACCAATAACGCAGCTACATATGCTAATAAATTGCCAATTCGGTGCAGCAAAAGTAGCATCAAATACAAAGAAAAACAGACAATTCTGCATGTAATAAATTGGAAAGCATAAAGATAAATTATGTCATAAATTATGCATTTCGAAAAAAAGTTGCGAGATACATTGCGTTGGAAAAGTTTCTGAAATTGAGCTTTTTATCATTGCTTTGAACTTTTCAATCGAAATTTTATTTATAACTTGGGTTAAAAAAAAAGAAGGTTCGTAATAATACATTCGCATAGTCTAAAGAAGAATTAGATTATAATTCCTTGAACTCCCAAATCTTTTTAGTGGTAGAATAATTTCTGATAAAATTACTTAAATCTGAAAAGTAACTGGATCGATAGGTAAAACTTATGTTTAGTTAAGAACTATAAAGTTAGGTTTTAAAACTTCTGACAACCGTAAATTCCAAAAAATTTTAAATTTCCCTTAAGTAAGAGAGACATAGTCATTTGAGTTGAATTAATCAAGTTGGCGAGAGTATTTTCAATTAAAAAACAAAGATAACCGGCTACAGTGCCAGTAGCTTAGAAAGTTCCGAACATAGTCTTTACAAATACAACAAAAAAGTTTTTTTTTGAACTGGTGCCGTTTTCTTTCGGCGTGGATTAAAGTAGCCAATAGCTGAAATGACTAATGTGCTAACATTCCAATAAATGAGGATTCGATTAACTTACTTGCGTCTTTTCTTGTATTACAAAATGAAACTTCCTATCGAGCCAAATCCGGAGTAAATTTCCGTCTATCTTACCTCGGCTGTAGGCTGCATTCATCAATGTCCAGACATCTGCTGTGAGTGTCGTCATTAGGTTCCAACTGGAACCCCTCGTTACACTGCCCACACCTGTATCCGGACTTGAGGTCCACGCAAACTTGTTCACAGCTGTTTCCTTCTTCTATTTCACACTCATTTACATCACAGTTAGTCTCGTCAGTTCCGTGCTGAAGTGGGGAAAATTGAAACTTTCAGTAGTAAAATAATTAAGCACAAGAATTTAGGAAACTCTTTGTGAAATGATTCTTCGTGTAGTCTAAAAAAGCGAGTGATACTTACATCACAGTCATTGGTGCCATCACAGACTTCGTCAATGCTGATACACTTCTTCCTCAGGTTCCCCACACACTCGAACTCAGTTTCAAGGTCACACTGTGTGCTCGCATCATCCTCCTCATAATCACAATCATCTTCATCTTCGTCCGACTTATCGCCACAGTCGTTCATGTAGTCACACCTGCTCAAATGCAAACTGATGAAATACAAGCGTCTGATGTGTCTTTCAACCAATCAGAATCGACTATTTCGCACATAACAAACAAATGTAATTATATTGAGATTAATGGTGAAGATCAATTTGATCTGTTTTTGATCAAAGAATATAATACAACAGGGACGTTTTGGTTTCTAAATGCTTAAGAAGCTGCGTTAAAGAGGCGATTGGCGCCGCCTTTCAACAACCTAGTGTAGATTATCTTGCACCCATAACAATTTTTGTAAATCTGACTTTCTCAAAATACGAAACTGCAGTTGGATTCAACATTACCCGCTTACTGACCTTAATCCTCCCAATATACATTTTCCATTTCGGCACGTGAACTCATTTTCTTGGCAAACGCGGTACTGGCATTCGGAGGAGGGTTCATCCGAGTTGTCACCGCAGTCGTTGTCATGGTCGCACTTGTATTCATTTGGGATGCAGAGTTTATTGTCGCACTGGAACTCATTCGCGGCACATGGTTCATGAGGGTATTCGCAATCTCGCTCGTCTTCGTCCGACTGTCCGCAGTCGGCTTCTCGGTCACACACCCAAGACTGGAGCAAAAGCATCAGAAATTTGAATGCTGATAACTGGTCAGAAAAGTCAACGCTCACTCACTATTTCCATTTGTTAAACTTTTAACAAGTAAAATCAGAAAAACAACTATAGTCGGTTGCTGTGAAAAGAGCACAGAATGTCCCGACCACCCGGCCACACTCAAAAGAAACTGCAAAAAAATTCATTTATTCTTCAAGATAGTGTCATGTTTTGTGTTGTGCGCGATTGATACAATGAGAGAACTATACAAACATACTAACACGTTATTCAATTAGGCATAGTCGTAACAGATATCTTCGAAAACATATCTTCGGTGAACAAAAAAGTTTTAAAAAAAACTTTCAAAAATGTTTTCTACTATTTTGCACAATAATTTATTAACAAAATATTAGCAGCCAAGTATGCCCGATTTTATCAACACTGAGACAAAATTGAAAAAATTGTGAAATATTCGAATACCGACTGAAATGGCTTTAATATGATATACTGCTCGACCCATTCCGATGATTATTCGTGGTATTATGAAACAGAATCTACAAAATTGTATTAAATTAAATTTCAATTTGTTTAAGTCAACTTGAAAAAAGTTTAATTTTGAAATTTGAAACCAATCAATTGAACACTAACCAAGGGTATGCATCTTCTCCTGTGGTTTCCAACCTCGGAACACTTGAACTGATTCGGCTCACACTCCAAGTTAGGGCAGTCCACGTGGGGCGCCTCCTCGTCCGAATTGTCCTCACAGTCGTTGTCCGAGTCGCACCGGTAGGCCTTCGGGATACACTTTCCGTTGTTACACTTGAACTCGTCATCGTTACATTGTACTAAAGTTACTGTAACAAACGAAAATACAGGTATGATTGCTAGTACATCCTTCAAGTACTAGTACAATAAAATTGTCGGAAACAGCATTTGCATTTTTTCATTGCCCATATGTTTTATTTAACGAAAATTGCAGAGAGGTAGAAAAAAATGTGAATGAGATTGAACTCAATGCTGACTGTTGCATAAATTGGGTGATTCGTCCGAGTAGTCGCCACAGTCATTATAGTTGTCACAAACCCAACCGTCAACATAGACGCAATTGCCATTGTCGCACTTGAAGTTGTCCTCGCCACAGTCGTATGTATCACATCCCTCTTCGTCGCTGTCGGTGCCGCAGTCGCCAGGGTGATTGTCGCATCGCCTATACCACAAAACAGAACATCAGGCACGTGGAACCTGATCTAAACTATATTTTATGATTGGATAAATTAGATATTTTACCACTGTAAAGTATTTAATATTAACCAATCATGATCCATCCACTAATTTTTATAAAATGTAAACTATACCTTGCAGTATATAGATCAGCACACAACAACAAAGACGAACATCCAAAGACAAATGACCCCACTACACTTAAAAAAGAATGGCCAACCACAAACCGATATGCCGTCCACAATCATAAACTCAAAGGATTTAGAGTACGACTTGACTTCGCAGAAAAGGACTTCATTGAACTAGACCAATGACCACCTCGATGTTCAAGTATACGTACAGATCCGAGTTACAAGGCATTCCCTCCACGCACAATCTCCAGGCCATTCCCAGACGAGGTCGAACACAAAAGAAGTTCTCTACCTAAAAAAGAAAAACCCGTCATAGCAAACCATTCTGAAATCAGATTGATTTCATTGGGAAACACCATCGTTGTCATAAGAAGACCCACCGATTGATGCCCCTCACTCCAGCGTCCTGGAACTTCTCTAACAAGAGAAACCGGACAAGAGTACGATGTTCGCCAAATACCAAGTTCCATCATCCATCCTTTGAATTGCAGAAAGATAATTCTAAAAAACTCTGTAAAACCCGGATGGGTGGAACCTGATCTAAACTATATTTTATGATTGGATAAATTAGATTTTTTACCACTGTAAAGTATTTAATATTAACCAATCATGATCCATATAACTAACAACCCACTTATTTGTAAGTGCTGAAATTACTTGTAATTTCAGCACCAGAGAGATTTGAATTTAACTTAGAAATTAGTTGCCTCTCCAAGCGAACTTCAGCAGCCGCAATAAACCAGTATACCCTAGATCTATTGATCCTAGCAGAGACTAGTTAAACAACCTGAGACTAGATAGTATAAGAGTAAGATTAGGATCGGTATTAGACTAAGAAGTTGCACGAATCTATCCGGCCGAAAATAAGATAGCGTGACGAGCAGACGGTGTACCCTATCCGAAATTACTCTATGAGTTAACCACATCGGTCCTAACCATTACGTTTCTCAAAAGAAAAATCACACGGTCATTGTACTCTGAACATGTAGTTCCTGCCAAGCAGCATGAAAAACTGAGCAGCTCTTATGTTGGCCATTTCCCTCGTAGGTAAATGATATTTACTCTTGCGATAGCAAGGGTGTTGCAATCTGGTACTAGACTTTTTCCCCTTAAATTACTAAAGACACAGAATGGTCAAAAAATGGAAATGGTAAATTTAGGTTCAGTTAACTAAATTCTAACAATTATAATATTATTTCTTTCTGTATGCGGCAAAGTGGTCTGGAGGTAACGAATAGGCTTGCGACGGCAAAGTTCCTGGGTTCGAATCTGACAGGACTTGTATTTTTTTGAACGCGAAAAATTCCGTTTCCCAAAAACGGGTCGGCTCATTATTTGTCGTCTTATGTTTTGTCGGCTTTGTTGCAATATTGTAGAAATAATGTTTTTTAAGGTTTTTTTACATTATAGTTGCATTTAGTGTTCTGGTTTCTCTCTCGTGTTTGTAATTTTACTAATCTTGACATGTTTATGTTTTCTTTTTTTGTCGCTTAAAAAGTTTATTCTGCCCAAATTATTTTGGCCTAATTTTTATCCGCTTAGTGACCTAGTTTCGGTTCGTTTCAAGGAAAACAAAGTTTTTAAGCTCACCTCTGGATCACACAAAAAGCTGAAAATAGAATTGCTAGGTCAAGTTTTTCATGACGACTATTTGTTTTCGGCTTTCATTTATTTTTTCTTTTCCTTTTCTTTCGGCTTGATAGGTTTTGGCTTATATTATATCGGTATGATGGCCATATTGCGTCTTTCGATATGCGAAAAAAGTTTATGTGTTAGTCTGTGTTTCGAGGGTAAAGGGGATTTATTAACTTGAGTCTTGTTAATTTTTTTTCGGCTTAAAGGGTTTCTGCAAGGTATTTTTGTTCCGGCTTTCGAAGAAAACGGAATATTTATGCTCGTTTTTAATTCAGTCAATTTTCACCGATCGAAATAATAACTTTCAACAAAACTTTTTATACCGCATTGAAGATATTGATTTCTTGATTTCAATTGTATAAAGTTATTTTTTTAAGATTAATTTTTTGTTAAGTTCTGGGGTTTAAAACTTGTCAAATTTGCCATGTTCTGAAGAAGTACTTTAAAGAGTTTATTCATAATGCTGAGAGCGTAACGCGAGTTATTTCTGCGAGGTTAGTTATCCGCACAACAAAATTGTTACCAATTGAATTGAGGCTAGCTAATTGGCCGTGTTAATTTCGAATGTTTCAAAAATTTACACTTTGACATTGTCCAAAGTATACAGGTTCTTAATATTTTCTTTTCCAGAAAACTATTCGATATGAATTGAGGGATAGTCGGAACATTCAGGGCTTTGCCCTGATATACGCGCAATCTTGTTCGGATTTGTTACTGTTTGGTAAATTTTCTTCCTATGCTTATTTCACATTCCAATTAATGTTTTTTTATTTGAAAACTAGCATTTTTTAATTGATCTAGTTTTTTCGCCATTTTAGATTTTAATTTTTTTACTTAGCGGCTTTATTGTTTTGTATCGCAAGTGGTGCGAAGCTCAGCTTTACCTCTATGTAAATATCTCCAATCAGAGAAATTCAGCTCTTCAATTTATCAGAAAATATTGGGTTCATTTCAAACTTACCACGTCTTGACTATGCATATATGGGTATCGGTACACTCCACGAACTCTAGACCCAACCATCCATAGATAGCATTTTGATTACTACAATCTGCAGGACCACAGTTAGTCGGCTCCCCTACCAATTCGTCACTACCTAGTCCGTCGTTGCAGTCGTCTGCTCCATTGCACGTTTTCTCCTCTCTAATGCACCTGTGGTTGCCGGCACAGCGGAACTCGTTATCTTCACATGGGATATCTTTGTACTCGCAGTAGAGTTCGTCCGAGTTGTCTCGGCAGCTGTCGTCGTGATCGCAGACGTTTTCGGTTCTGAAAACATTGATTGAAAAATCTGGAGCTACCATAGCAAAGCTCTAATATTTATTTGGTTGATAGTTATTAAAAGCTTATTTTAACATTTTTGCCTAATACTAGCATATTTAATTTGCCCTCTACAATATGATACCATTGAAGTAAGATATTACTAACTCTATTTACATTGGTTTCATGGCTAATTCTATTGCAATCATTACTGACAACAATTAAAAAAAATTGAGCGGAATCAAGTACAAGCTAAATTCTGTAATTGAATGACCATAGCTAGTCAGCTCCCCGCCAATTTACTATTTTCCTCCCTTCTTCTAGTTTTCCAAAAAATATATCTCAGTTTTAAATTTGAAAATATTTATATGAAAAATCTATTGAAACAACTATTCGCTTGGAAATTCTATTTTTGAACAAAAGTAGACATTGCCTCATATCCGAATCAAAAAGAAACGAAAACTCACGGAATGCATCGTCCATTATGACATTTAAACTCATCGTCTTCGCATGTTTTCATGGAGCACACATTTGCATCTTCATCTGCACCGTCAACGCAATCTTGCACTCCATCGCACACACTGCGGAACAGGATGCACTTCTGCGCAAACTCGCACGACAGGTGTGTGTGTTCGCCACTACCCTGACCTTGTTCACAGTATTGGGTCTTGTTGCTCCAATCACAGTAGCCGTGAATTGAGCCGACCAGGTACTGGTTCGAGTGCGAGCATTGACATACCGCTTTTCCATTATGTACGCGACATTCGTCCATGCATCCTCCGTTTTTGATGTCACAGGGACTTGTTTCAGGACCTGGACAAAAGTTTCAAACAATTGGAATACTTTTCAGATAAAATAGCGAAGAGCAGAAAAACGAGTGCCGAGAAAATTTTTGAACCGGGTGTTGAGCACATCAACAAAAACAATTGCAGCAGCAGATTTACTCCAATTTTTCGACATAGTTTGACAAAAAATGTTAGAATTTTCTTTCATAAGCAAAAAATTCTATGAAAAAGAATCGAGGCTACATGACAATCAGTATCAGTTTTACGGCAGCTTTGAAAATTGCCAATTCCTTTTTCAACCAATCAGAACGCCAAAAGTTCACATTTCTGAAACAGAAACTTGAAGTGAAAGGCAGTCAATTCGGACACAAATTTTTTCAGATAGGAGAAATGCTATGATAAGATGGATTTTATTGGAAACTAACATTGAACATCAGCGAGAGAAGTGAGTCTGAAGTGTCTCTGAATCTCCTGGTACTGGATGACATTGGCCAGGGATCCAGACACGCTCAAGTCAATTCTCTGCACGGCATAGACCTCTGGGTTAAAGAAGTATAGATAGTCCTCGTAGATGTCCATTGAGTTGATAGGCATGGAAGAGTTCAGCTCGTGCACAGGGTCGAAAGATGCTTCAGTGTCCGTCAGGTCGATTTTGCCAATGATTCTCCTGAAACCGAAAGAATCGAGGCTACAACTGCCACCATTTCCATGGAAATTGCCTCAGAAGAGGGAAGACGAAATTTTAGATAGTTTTCAAGAAGTAGCCAGCTAACTCTTGAAGAAGTTTTCAAGAAGTGGTCAACTTACAAACAAAAAGCCGAATAATACCTAAATATTGCCGACAGATATTAGTTGAAAAGTACGGTACCTGGTGATGGTTTTGAGGTTTTTCTGGTAAAGGAAGGATAAAATTATCTTACTTAACGCTGTCTGAATAGTAGAGCACCCTGGCGACTCTGTCGATGGCGAGGGAATCAATCATGCCGACATCCGCTCCCGAGAGAATTGTCTCGAAGTTTCCGCCCATGTCACTCGCGCGCACAATTTTGTTCGGGTTCTGAGATGCAATGTAGATGTGCCTAGCAAGCGGGCAATATTATTGACAAACGAATTAAATTATTTTGGACATTTTGTTCAACCAATTTATAATTGGAACATATCAACAAACAGCAAACTGAATCTTGTCAAATCTCCACAACATCGGAAAACACGAAACCTAACTTCAAAAGAACGTGAGACAGCAGGGATTCAACCAACTGCTTGCATCCAACCTTTATAGGCAAAAACGTTACACTAGATTACTGCAGCTACGTACGCTGTACAAAATCAAAAACCAGCGAAATCGCTTTAATCAAGCGGATATAGCTAATTTTTTATTTGAACGGATCCAGTTCTAAATTAGTATTTAGAAACCAAATATTTTATTGATAAAACTATCTCTATAAAATATTACTAACTAACCAATCATATTCCATCACTAACATTGACACTTATTGTAGTTTCAGCACCAGAAAACTTTGAAAATAATATAGAATACATTTGTTCTCCTTTGGAAGAAGTTCCAGATAACTAAATCGCGAATACCAGTATAGTTTCAAACTGCTTGTAGTTTCAGCACTAGAAAACTTTGAAAATAATATAGAATACATTTGTTCTCCTTTGGAAGAAGTTCCAGATAACTAAATCGCGAATACCAGTATATTTGTTTCGCGCGTCGTGCAAAATTTCGCAAGAATTTCAACATTTATCAAGTGAGTGATGCGGAAACTTTGCAAAGCGAGCGTACGGCCTGGCCTAATCCATTTCAAAACCTAAACTCAAATTGCAAAACGATTCCGTTGAGCTACCCCCCCCCCCAACGTTCCTCCTTTTGCTCAGCAGTATACCTATCCTTCACAAAAAAAATACGCATTCTTTTCTCAAAACCTTACATACTAAATTTAAAAACGCATAGATGTATAATTCCTTTACGAAGTATATTTTTCGTTTTTTTTCCGTTTTCCTCTATGCTCTCATTTTTTCTCTTAAAGTGAATATTTATTTAGTCGTCTGATTTTAAGGTCAATTCTAAATTAGTTTTGTCTGTTGACGCAAAAGCAACACGATACTATAAAATGCGTTTCACAGAAGCATTATATGCTTCCAGTAATTGCTCTTTACCTAAATTTTTTCTCAATCTGTAAAACATCAAAAATTATTTTCAATTTTTGTTATATGATCTTTGAAGGAAAAATTAGAGTCAATTTGAATGAACACCTAAGTGAGAGATCAATTGTTTCTCTTCAATAGTTGTTCCAGTCATTTTTGGATCTGATTTAGTATCATCTTCTGAGATAGTATCATTGTTATTGTTTTATCTTCATTTAAGGTCAGCTTGTTTTTTTATATAACGATTTTGCTGCTTTTTCCTACGCTTCGTGGTGTCTACCGGTTAATTCACTGTTTCTAGCAGTTGTTTGTAGGACAGAGTCGTCTGCATACAAAATCAGATTACTTTCACTATTTTTACCTAGCTCAATGTCGTTTATATTAATTATTAAAAAAAGCAGGCCTATCATGGATACCTGTTGTACTCCATAATTCACATTTTTGTTTTGAGATTATTTGTGTTAAATGGCAATGTATTGTTGTCGGTTTTTTAAATGGGGCTTCAGAATGTCTAAAACAGGTCCCCGAAAACCATATGCGCCACATTTCTCTTGTAAAATCATGTAGTCAACTGTATCAAAGGCTACTTTAAGGTTGATGAATGGGCGCAGCGTCTTCATGGTATTGAAGTTCCAATCTTTACGCACGTTTTCTTTTATGAATATGAAAGCATCAATTGTACTCCTTTTTGATCTAAGACCAAACTGGCATTTTTGTAATAATTGATACTTCGTCAGATATTGGTTCATTTAGTTATGAATGACTTGCTCAAAAATTTTACCTACAACTGGTAAGAAAAATTGGTCTGTAATTTCATGGGTTTAGATCATTGCCTTCTTTGAAGAAAGTGGTAACTTTAGCAAGGTTAAAACTGTCTGAAAAATCATGTTAACCCAAACATTTTTGTAAAAATTTTGTCAAAACTGGGAGCAAAATTCGGCAATTTTTTTTTCAAGTAATAGCGATTAAGTCCATATGTATCTAAACAGAAATTGGTTTTCGGCGATTCGATTGTATTTTATATATTTGCGTTTTGTCTGGAAAAACATTGAGTTATTTTGCTTTCTGACTCAATTCTTTTAAAGTATGAAATTTCCTCGCCAATTTCGCTCCAACATTTGCAAAAAAGTTGTTTAACACATCAACAATTATGTTCTTTTCTTCCATATCGCTGTTTTTGATAGCACATGTTAGATCGTTGTATAGTTTCAAAACCTCTCGGCTGATGTTTTTGTTGGGTTCCAATCGTGAATTTTTTTGGTTAAAATGCTCTTTTTTTTCTATTACGAACCAATTTTCTTCTGCCAATTTTCAATTTTACTTCTGCCATTTCTAGTTCTATTTTTTTTTTTAATTTCATAAATCGGTATTTTTTCGACATAGATCGTTTCCGTTCAGTATGCTTATCAATTCAGAGAGGTTTTTGCTTTTCCTTAAAATATCAATATGAAAGTCACCACAAAGTAATTGATGTGTAGATGGTGCTACTATAAAACCATCCAAAACTTTTCGTGAAAGCCAGGTTTCGATGCAATATAATTTATAATATAAAATACAAAAAGTATTGAATTAACACAGATTTGATAAAAAAAATAATTCAGGGATTATGTTAGTTAAATTTTTCCCTGTAAAATTTTATGCTCCGGTTTTGTAACGGTTGGTAATCGCTAGGTTTATGATCTGATGCGTAATAATTATAAGTAGATGAATCAATGTAGCAAAACCTTATAAAAATCAAAAAAATGTTGAAAAAAATTGAAACTGAATCTCCTTTCTTGAAACGGCGTTCAGAATGTTACAATAAAACTTAACGTAATAAAGAAGGTCAGTGCTGTGGAAAGTAAGCCAACAAAAACAAAAATACGATATTGCGAGAAGCAGAAAATTTCCAGATTGCAAAAAAGGACTCCAGGCCTTTGCCGAATCGAGCATTGGTGTTACTCTATGCCAGGTATGCTGAATATTTACATGAATTTGAATTTAATATGTGCAAGATGAAACACGTGTAGCAATTTCACGTGAGAGTTCTGCAAACAAAGTTCATTATGGGACAAAAGTCTTGTACCCGGTCGCATACCTTTGCTTTTTTAACCTTGCTTTACCTGTGATCAAAAAATTGTATGATACGAGCTCAAAAATAAGCGATTTTTTTTCCTGAGTTTCAAATAGATAAAAATTTGCTTTTATTTACTTGTAGCAGAAATCTAAGACGAAGTCATTTGCATGGATTCGGCTGATCACGAGATGTCGACTCTCCTTGATTCTGTCATTGCTCCTCTTGCCGTCATAGAACTCTATATCTCCGTTTGCGCCCGCAATGTAAACGCGGCTGTCTTTATGGTCCACCCGCACTCGATGGATCTCGTAGTCCAGTTCCAGTCTAGTCTCTTCGTCTCCATTTTCAGAAGAGATCGTTCTGATTTGGTTATCAACTACAAAATGCTTTGTTTTTCACAACGGCATTTAAACGAAGTGAACAGAAAAAAAATTAGGCTTATAAAATTTAAACTGATTGTAAAAATCCGACCTCAAACAACTTACAAAACAAAACAAAAAAATCAACAAAATAAAACATTTCACTGTCAAGTTTTATCGATCGAAAATTGACATATCATATAAATCGATCATGAAGATTATTTAATGGTTTTTATTAAGACCTTCTAAGTATTATTTTTAATTTTTCATTCATTCTTTCTATATTTCTTCTACCACCCGCATCCAAGTTTAGGCGTAAATAATCGATTATAACGGATTATTATGATGATTTTTTGACAATTATAATCGATTATAATTGCCAAAATTAGGTCCTTAAGGGATTTATAATCGATTATAATCGTGATATTTTCCAAGAGATTATTATCTCTTATAATCGATTATAATTGATTATAATTGATTATAGTTCTTACAAAAAACCCTTAAAATCAATTATAATCGATTATAATCGATTATAATCTCTTATTTTGCCGAAATTTTCTTTTATTCGAAATATATCTTATGGGTTGTTTTTTTTGTGTCACTAAAAATCTCTAAAAGAGAGATCTCTTGAACACTTTGGTTCATCTGAACACAAAGTTATACCACGAAACAAAAGTTTCATAGAGATCCTTTCATATGAGTGGAAAGGTTCTCGCGGTAGATGAAAAATAAATTTTCCGAATCAATCATAAAACTATATAAATCTACTGATGTTTTGGTGTTTAAAAAAGCTTAAAATATGCATCACAAAACAACTCTAATGGGGAAGAAATTAAAAAAAAAACTTATAAATTTGAATTAATTGGAAAACTTTAAAAACATTTTTCTCATTTTTCATAGGAACCAACGTACACAAAAAGCATAAAATATAAGCAATTTAGATGCAATTTCGAAGACAAAACTGGACAAACAAAAGGGATTATAATCAATTATAATCAATTATAATGGATTTTTGTGCAAAACTAAAAAAAGAGAAATTTGAATAAAAATAATGGATTATAATCAATTATAATCGATTATAATTGTGTCAAAAAATAGACGAATAAATAATCGATTATAATCGATTATAATGGATTATAATTAATTATAATTTGAATTTAAAAAGAGAGATTATAATCGATTATTAATTGATTAAAATTGATTGTTTCTCAATTATAGTGAGACTGGTACTAAAATCGTAATATAATCGATTATTAACGCTTGAAACTGGATGCGGGCACTAGACTAACTTGCGACATAGATGGTTTTGTGGGGACTGTGATATGACAGGTCACTGATGAAGCTCTGACTGTCGCTTCCTTCCAGCGTCATTTCAGAGACAGCTTCTTTAGAAGAGCCCTTGTTTGTAATTTTCACCAAATCAAGACCACTGCTTGTAACTAGATGGCTCTCAGGCTCTGGAAAAAAAACATAATCAAAGAAACAACAAACCATTATAATGTAGATAAACATTTGACATCCAAAAAGTTTTTTTAAAAATCACTTTTTAAAACTTCAAAAATTCGGTTTACATTGTAGATTAGGAACTTCATCATTGATCCCAATAAATTAAACATTCATCAGAACTACTAGTTCATTGATGTATATCTCAAACTTTAAAAACATTTTCAAGATTTTTCTTCTGAATTTATTAAACTTATTATATTGCACTTTTCTGTACTTTGCAAGCCAAAAAGATGACAAAATAATGCAGCGAAGTTTTAGAAAGGCTTTCAAAAATTCTAATTGTTGTAACCTGGGCAATCTTCGTCGACTTCCACTTTCAGGGCTTCATGGGCACAGTAACACGTGGGAGCACCCTCGACATCAAAGCAGAACTCGGAGCACACACTAATTCCGGTGCAAGCTGACTTGAACCCTGTCGGATCCTCTGAAGCCGCAGTCGTCACACAGAAGTCAGTCAAACCCCAGGACGAGAAGTCGGCAAAAGTGGCGTCCGCCTTCGTCCACGTGGCCATGTCAATTAGTTCGACTTTGCCCGACGACAGTCCGACATATAGACTTGAGCTAGTAGCAACAATTGATTTGACAGTAGCTGCGTCAAAAGAAACAGACCACCCCATGGCTGTCCATAAGTCGTTTTGCAGACTTCGCTTCTGAAAAAAGCAGTATCAAAAGTCTGATAATTTTTTTGGAAACAGCTTTTTGACCACAAACAACTGGTAACCAGTAAAACAAGACTGCTCGTATCAGGGCGAAGCCCTGAATGTTCCGACTGCCTTTTAAGGTCTATGGAGCATTAATAACATGAAAAATTTCAATGTGATAGAAAAAATAAAAAATTTTGAAAAAATTTGAGATTTTATGTAAAAACATCCCCCCACACCTCATATTAAGTACAAAGTGATAGATTTTGCGCCTATTAACAAATCAATTATTGCATAAAAGCATCCTTGAACCAATTTGGAACGATTTCCAAGACGGATTAAATCTCGCGCGTTAATAGCGCGAAATTTATCGCGCGTTAATTGTTCCAAATTGGCCAAAATGGCAGTCTTTAAACCCCCATAACTTTATGAAAAATGATCACAGGTAAAATATCTTTTCAAATTCAAGCTCAGGAAAACAATAACTTTCGAATGATATTAAAAAATTCCGTCAAAAATGGCTAGTTAAAAAGTCGAAATTTGTCTGAAGAAAAAAAAACCCACCCCCGAGCACAAATATTCCGTTACTTTCGTATCGAAAGTCGGAACAATAAAAAACAAAACAAGCTTATATATATCAACAAAAAAACTTACATATTGTTGCAATTGCAAATACCTGACTATTTTCGGCTAAAACATTTAAAAATGTTATCTACCTCGACTGAGTCAGAGTATGCGATATAGATGTCTTCGTTATATCCAGTGAGGTCTACCACAGTCTTTCCGCTGGTGAGAGAAATTCCTGTCTGTTTGTTAGTGGCATCCAAGTTGGAATAACCCAGAGTGTTGTCAGATAGCAGCCAGAGAAAAGTCCTATAAATCAATTATACCGTAGTCAAGATCTTTCCAAATAGTTACTTGTACTTCGCATGAAGATTCCTTACTAATGCGTGTAAATTTTAATGGCTGAAAATTCTAACCTATCGCTAACTTATAACTCTCAGTCCTCAAGAAAGTATGCTCCCCAAGTCTTCATAATGGAAGAATTCATCAAGATTTTTATCACCCTGGCCGAGATAAGCGGTAAAACAACTCAAGATTTTCTGAAAAAAACTTTTAAACCCGCTCAAGTTTTGCTTATAAACCCCTCAAAAGTCTTTCGTTTCTTGTGTCGGTTTTTGAGGCTTTTCAAGGAAAATTTGAGTGGTTCGATTTAATCGGTGCCGCTACATCATTTAAAATTGAGAGATTTCGGCGAAAAAAAACAAATACAATTAACCATTGCAGCAATAATTCAAATAATTGTTAAAAACAAACGGCATTGGCAAGTAGTATACGTTTGCTTTGCTGCGCTTACATCAGGCACGAGAGGAATAATGCGTGAGAATCAGAGTTTGTTTCTAATCTAGTTTTTTTTTCAGTTGCCTCAAACTGAAATTGGCTGAAATGTATTAACTTTAGATCGGCTGAAATATCTGCCGCATTTTGATTGAAAAGTCTAAATATAATTTTGTCCAAAACGTCTCAGTCTGAGATGTATCAACACGGGTTCAAACAGCCGATCAAACCATGGAAAGGCCCACAAAGGGTAAAGTGACTCCAGGAAGCAGTTGAAATACTTCCTACAACTCGACCCTGTACCTATTTGGGGATACATACATACATACAATCATAGATATAACACGCCATAAGTGTTCTTACTGTTTGAGGGTGAGCAGAGCGACTACTTCTGGGCCTCCATTGCTGCCCTGGATGAGTTCAATCCTCTGTTGGGGCGAAGAGACATTCATGGCCTCCAGAGTCCAGTGGCTGGAGTAGTGGTTTGCGAAGTACAAATAGTCTAAAAACAGACTGCCAAGAGAATCAGTATCAAAAACTTTTAAAAAAAAGATCATAACCAGGAGAACACGATACGATGATAAAATTAATGTCATCACACATTTTTGAAAGTCAGATTAATTTTAGAAATAATTTTTTGAAACTTGGTGAAAATTACTTCTGATAAAATAAATTCTAGGTTTTATGAGTTTATTGGAAATTAACTTGGTTATTGTTTCTCATTTAGACCACAAATTTCGAACTATCTATATGCAATTCATAATGACTTTCATTAGTTTTTTCTTTGAATACTAAAATTTTCAATGAAAAAAAACGTTGAATACATTGTGGTTCAGATCGAAAGGGGAAAAAATTCAAAAAATTTCAGTCAATTCAACCCTAATTTTGAAAGGCGATTACTCACCCAGATGAGGGTCGTATGTGATCTGAGTGACTCCGTTAATTCCGATGCCCTGGTCTGTCAGCACTTTGCCCATTGCGTCCGAGGGGGAGGCAGCCATGATGGCCCAATGGAGGTACATTGTGTTCTTAGTCACGAAAAACTGTTTCTTCTGATCTTCAGAGCCCCAAAAAGAACATGTCAGGGTCGTTATAGCTTTGCCTAAAATGTTCAATTTTTGTAAGACTTAAAAAATCTTGTATAGTTTTTTTGAAGCTCTTCTCCACACGCTATATGGAGTAATATATTTTGTGTCTAGTAACGTATTTTAAAGACCAAACAATTCCCTTCAATTCAATTTGTAATGATTTCTCAGCCGGAGCATATTGCCACTTTGAGGTTCAGAGAACTCAATACATCTCACACGTCAATTATATCAAATTATCAGAGTACATATTTGAAGCCCCAATAAATTTTTTAAACGATCGCAGATGACACTTTATTTAACATATAGCTTAAATTAAAACAAAACAGACAAACTGCTAATTGAAAAGACAAAATTTGTCTAAAGAAAACAAACGCCATCAAGTACAAACAGTCTTCCATCTTTTTCAACCATAGAAACAACAAGACTGCTATGAACAGATTAAAGCGTGTTTGATGTTGTTTGTTTTCGCATAGAATGATGAAATCATCAAAAAATCAAAAATATCTTTTTTTTGTAGAAACTTGATTAATTTCTGAGCCTGATTATTTCACCGCCAAATTTTTGCGTTGATAGAAAATCGGAAATTCGGCATCCTATAATTTATCTGAATTGGTATTTTTCGAGCCTTTATTACTTTAAAGAAATCATAAGGTGCAACACATATTTTGAAATAAACATATTTAACCAGCTCGTCCCAACTTATTTTAGTCTCGAGCGCTGACAGCACACTGACTATCACTTTTGAAGGAACTAGCAAGAAGCTTCTGTCCTTCATTTGAAAATTAGTGACGTGCAGTGAGGTTGGGCCAATTAGCATTCAACTCGCTCAACATAATTATTTTTCATTTTCCGAAACCATATCATTCAGTTGCATTATGTCAACGATGTCATGTAAAGTGAATAGAGCAAGAATCCCCAAAACGCAAAAATTTGATATCAAATTATCAGAACGCACATTTTTGAAAACCCAATAGTTTTTTTTTTTAATTGATTAAAGGTGACATTTAGATTATTATCTAACTCAAATTGAATAAAAACATTCTTGTTAAAAAAACTGCTCAAAAACTTCTCGTTCAAAACATAAAACATAGCCAACTGACAGTTTGAAAAGACTAAGGTAAGAACGCAAGTAAACAAAAAAACATTGATTTTGTTGAAAAAATCTCAACTTTCGAATTTCAAAGAGAAAATATATGCTCTTTAAGCTCTTTGATTTTTTAGAACAATTTATGATTAGCGCTTTTTTGATAACATTAACCCAACTTGAGAAAAGTGGATCAATAGCCAAATTTTATACAGCTGAAAATCTTAAAAATTAATTCCACTTTCAAAACTGGAAATTGTTCACAGTTGTAGGCGTTCGCATTTGGAGAGCGCCATTTACGTATTTTTCACAAGATGAATTTCAGTTGCATTCAAAAATATTAAGTATACCTAAATGTTTTCATAAATCCATGAATATGGCGATTTTTGAACCTATATTACTTACAAAAAAATTTAAGGTGCAATGCATATTTTTCTAAAATTTCAGTTCAAGCATCAAAGCTTTTCTGGTGGTAATGAAAAGTTATGTCAAAATTTGTGCGTAGAAACCTATTAATAGTTTCAAATAGGTAGCTACAAATCAGATTGGAACTTTTCTAAATTGCCGCCGTTATAAAACCAAAAACTTTGCGCGTTAATTGTCCCAAATTGGCTATTTTCAAACCCCTAAGACTTCACAAAAAAGATTACGCGTGAAATAGATTTTCGATTTTGAGTTAAGGGCGTCAATAGAAAAACTTAAAAATGAAAATGAAACTCCATTCATAAGTGAGTATTGAAAAGTCGAAATTTTTCTGAAGAAAAAACTACAGCGAGCACAAGTTTTCCACCCTTTCTTCGAAAGTTCCAACAATAACAACAAACATATGCAGCCTGTAAAAAGTTGGATTTCAATTGCCTAAAAAATGATAATTGCATCCAAGTCAACGATTTACTCTATAGTTTCTGTACTTCGTTTCTGTAGCTGGAATGACCAGCTCTTTTCGGTGCCTAAGTGCGCGAGACTGTCGTGGATGTCTGAAAAATCTCATGAGCTACTGATGAAGATCCTTCGGGCAGTCCCGGAGAGGTCTAGGGATGAATTAGATGAGACAGTGGGAGAAGATTTCGTGAAGTGAAGCGAAGGAAACATCAGTGAGTTCCAAAAAAAGAAGGCGAGAGGGATGATGTCGAGCGATTTCCCTACAATAAATGATAAGGATGAAACGCATCAGCTATGATGGAAATCGAGTCCCTGTGGATAGCATCGGGTTATCGAACTTGGAGGAATATCCTGCTGACTCATGGGGAGTACCCGTGTCACTGCCTGGTGCAGACGTTTTGGTACCCCAAAAGAGCAAAACTAGTGTTGGTTTGGGATGCTGGAGAGTTATTCTCCATGAGATTGCCTGATCAAGCCCAGAACGTGACGATATTGGTGATCAGCGCCATGCTAGCTGTGAGGTGGCTGGAAGCCAATGCAGAAACGACTGAACAAGAGTTGGCCGTTCCAACTCCAGAGCAATTGAGCAAAGTGAGTGTCAGTAAGAAGCTAGAATTGTTCAAGACTACCTGCAAAGTTCTGGGAATACCCAAAGCGATCGAAAGAAAATGGGCAAGACAAATATTGATGCCTTGGTTCCGTGCGGTGATGACGGCATGGGTGTATGAACTCGCGAAGCGTCATATGTCCCTAAACACGGAAGCCTATCGGTCTCTCCAGCTAGACATAGGACCTGGAGCATATAAGAGAGCAATCCTAAGGCATCCGAACGCATACAAGTCTTGTACCACGGAAAACGAGAAGAAGGAGCTCTTAGAAGCTGACCTGGAGCGAAATGTGAGCCTATGCCTGTACAATAGCTTCTGTAGGAATCGAGAACAGAAGATAAACGTGGATCTTCTGCCTGTTGCAAGCAGAGGATGCTGGAACAAGAAAGCTGGGGCACGGCCCGCAACTCTGTTGACATGCTGCAGTGTGTGAATACTGGAACAAATCAACAAAGATTGATTATTGAAACTTTTAAACTTTTTGTTTTGTTGATATTTGGTCAGACCAGACTTTGAAATTTTTAGAAATTATTATTACAATTGTTGAATTGCAATTAAAATTTTGGTTGATTGTTATTTATTAATACAGGCCTTATGTGAGTATATTAACCTATTTAAACCTGACTGAAGTTTTCTTAATTTTAATAAATAACTTCTTAATTTTAAAAATGACGGCGACAAGATAAGTGAACGGTTATACTTTATGAGTGACACTAACTTTATTTTAACAATGTGTGGCCGTGCCACGTCTCAATTTTTTTTTAAATCAGCGAGAACAAGAAGAAAATTTATGGTGAAGTGACGAAAGTGGTCCAAAAAGAAATTTTATCTAGAACACTCCTCTGCAAATTTTGTGAAAAGGTTAGAAGGCAGTGAAATGTAGTATCATGCCATTTATGACACGCCGTGAGTTGAGGTGACGTAAATAAATTTCAATTTCTAAGGCGACTTGTAAATTGATTACAGAAAATTGGATCACCACTTGAAGATAACCCGGAGTTATGCGTTCAATGGGGACATTGAAGGGGACTGTCCACGGGTGTAAGTGCCATTCCCTCGGATTGGCACAGTCGAACCCTCCGACGAGAACGAAAATAGGCATTAGCGACGTAATCTTCGAATTCGTTATGAAAATGAGGGTAGCAATAATCCAGAATTTTGAATTTTCAAATTTTCGATTGGAACTGGAATATTTCTCAGAAATTTAAAAACGGCCACTTTGACTAAAAAAGGACAAAAAGAACAGTTGCAACACACACGCCAAATTAACAAGACGAAGAACAGTCGTGAAAAGATAGAAAAAAACGAAGTCTCTTATCGTGACGACCAGACACGATTGGACGCTTAGCGGAAGAAGATCAGAAGAAAGGAAGTTTCAATGGGGACAGCCGAAGCGGATCCGTACCCTCGCGTACCACGAGATTGGGGAGATAACAGCGTTATCTCTGAGGGAAAACGTAACTGGCGGCCCGGTGCCCAGGGACTAATACAGACTTTGTGGGACTATTGAACAAACTTTATTAGCTGCTGTGATGACCTGAATAGTTGAATTAACTCCGATTTTACATAGTAATTCAGAGCATGGGTAGCTAGAGAGAGGAAAGGGTCAATCCATTTCCAATGGACTTTTTATTTAACTGTCACTAAAAACATTGTGAATAATGGCTTTCGAGTCGTGTTTTCAATAGTTATCACGCAGTCTGGCGATCCGAGACCTAGGTATGTGGTTATTTCCGTATGTAACGAAAGCTGATCAAAATTTGTTTAAATGATGACCTAAAAATGGTTACTTTTTATTTAGCCCTAAACAGACCAGAAAACTAACTGGCTAGGTCTAGACGGTTAAAAACGAGTAGAATTAGGGTAACTGACGCATGCCAGTCGTCTATAGGAGCATTTTCTTTGGGCGAATATTTGGGCGAATGTAATGTTTGGGCGAATTTTACACCAACTTGATTTATATAGAGCTTCAAAAGATTTTACTTTAATTTAAAAGCTTCAGCTTTTCGATAGTATTTTTTCAACGGAAAAAATTGTTTACTTTTATTTTATTCAATTCTCTCAACTGAAGAAAAAATTTCATTATTTTTCAATTTCATCAATCGCAAAAGCGTCCAGATCAAAAAATTTCCATATTGCGTAAATATATTGGTGTATCATTTATTACAAAGGAAACATGTTGAGTTCATGTCTGCGTGTAAAACTGATCAATCCAAACAATATTTTTTAAACTAAAAGTAAGTGCTTAACATAATCCCACCAACAGAAAAACCATTTAAAAAATCACGGAGAGCCAGCTCTTACATATAGAAACAAGACTGCTCGTATCAGGGCAAATTTCATTCAGATGAGGTAACTTTTCGGCTCGCTTATATACATTGTGTTTTTTCGGTTGGTTTATACTTCGGCTGATTTATGTACTACTCTCCTAACTTCAGTTACAGTACAGGCTGTATTAGTGCTATTGCCGTTCAGCGAATCAAAGACACATGCTAGTGTGGAGACGACGGTATAGGGCTACAACTATTCAAAAAGGGCTATGAAGAAACTGGTCTATGTTTTCAAACCAAAAAACCCTATCCGACAGCCAATTCAGTTGTTTTCGATGAAGTGTTGTTGGTAAAACAAATTGATAAATTTTCCGAAAAAAAAAACATTTAAACGCGTTGTTCTCAATTTGGGTTGAGATTAGACAAAACGTGAACAGCCCCAAAGTTGTTTAAAAATTTACCAGACTTATTATGGTGCAATTTTTTGTGAGTTTTGGGACCTTTTTCATCCCAAAAATGGGTCATTTTTGGCTTTTTTAGTCAATCTAAAATAACGCTAAATCTAATGAGTCAATTTATATGCAAGTTTATATCGAAGTGAGCCTATTATAAAGCCCAACAAAGGTTTAGGAGAGTATAACCTCCAAAAAGTTTTATAATTGAAATTTTTATTTGATATCCAAAAAATGTCATGTTTACTAGTAAAAACTCCAAATAGTTGGAAGTTATACCCTTCAAAAAAATTTGTTGGGCTAAATATGAGGCTAACTGTGATATAACTTGCTCATCAATTGACTCATTAGATATAGAGTAATTTATGATTGACTAAAGGAAGCCAAAGATGACCCTTTTTTGGGATGAAAAAGGTCCCAAAACTCACAAAAAATTGCACCATAATAAGTCTGGTAAATTTTTAAACAACTTTGGGGCTGTTCACGTTCTGTCTAATCTCAACCCAAATTGAGAACAACGCGTTTAAAAATTCAAATTTTGTACTTTTTGTCCGGATAATTTAAACCAGCTTTAAATACGTATAAAAAATATTCATTTCAAAAAATCTCGCGATATATCAAAATTGGGACAAAATTACTAAAAAATGCTATATGTTTTTATGGGAGTAGTAAAACCGGAGCACTTTCACCTTATTTACTTCAAATTGACTTTTTTCTAATTTTACACCGTTTTCTACTGATAAATTTAAAAAAATTCGCACATTTTGTCTTGACCTACCTTGATTTACCGTTCAATATATCAGCCCTGCTTTTGTTAGGAAAATCTGCCCAATTTTGTGATAAAAGTTTTCTTTTTCTCTTTCACCATATAGTGGAGTATAACCAAAAAATGGTAATTACTCTATGTTTTACATCAAGAACTAAGCCCGCTTCAACTTATTTAACGATTGCACAACCACAATTGGGTTAACTTATTTGTCATCAATTTTAGGTATCCGTTTCTCAAGAGACCTGGTAAAGTTCAATGGGCCACTCTATCATAGTAGTACCAAAATGATCACCTGCTGCTTTAATATAATTCTCCTCCACTTTCTTTGATGGTGAGTGGGGGTTAAATTGAAACTTCAAGCCATACCCAAAATAAATTAAGAAAACGATAGAGAAGAACTGTAAAAACATTTTGGTAGTACATCACCTTTGCCCTTGTTTAGGCCGTACGTTGGTAATAAGACTGAATATCGTTTTTTTTTTGATTTCTGTCAACTCTGACAGAAATTTTTGAGATACATTATTTGGCATCAGAATCAAGACTGAAGACAGCTTCAATAGATTATCAAACATTGAACTCAATCTCTTTTGTTTGAGGCACCCAGTATTGGTACAAAAACCCTCTCAAGGCAATTTTTTTTACAAAATTTTTGCAGCAAGTATCAAAAATAAAGTGCAAATAAGTTATATTAAATCAGAAATAGGGCAATTTTAACCCTTAATTTACGAAAAATTATCGATAGCAGGTTAATTTTTCATAATTAAACTATAGTAATTGGGTTTTTTGCAGGTTTCAAAATTTATCATTTGATATGCCATTCGATCCGAATGCATTGCAGTTTTTTTTTGGAAAAAAGGAGTGCACCAGACACCAAAAATATCAAAAAGAGCTTTATCTGCAAGAGCCAAAAACTGAAAATAAAAAGTAGGTTACAAAAATAATTTAACTTTTCGAATTGACGAGCATGATACATAACGATCAGAGTTTTTGTGACAACTGAAAAGCCGCGAAAATCCAGACCACTTTTTCGTTGTCAGAATACAGACTTTAGATGGAAATAAGGAGACAAAAATCACAAATCACAATTTGCAATCGATTGATGATCGCGGAAGAGAAAGAAGCCTTCCGAATCACAATTTGCAATCGAATGATGATCGCGGAAGAGAAAGAAGCCTTCCGAATCACAATTTGCAATCGATTGATGATCACGAATTTGCAATCGATTGATGATCGCGGAAGAGAAAGAAGCCTTCCGAATCACAATTTGCAATCGATTGATGATCGCGGAAGAGAAAGAAGCCTTCCGAATAGTAGAGATTGTACTGTTACAATCGTTACTAAGCTTATTTCACCAATCTGGAAGGTTTAGAACAATCATAGTAACCCTGCTGGTGGCAAAGAAGACGCTTCTTCAACGAAGACTAAGAAATCGGACTGGTCTGTTCTTGGACTGCAGAACTGTTTTAAAACAATATCTTTTAGCTCTCTGGTCATTTCCTGAAATTATTTTAAATAACAAGTAATTTCTTTTTCAGGATATGAGGGGCTCTAGGAGTGGGGAAAGGACCAATCTATCTCCAATTTACGAGTTGATTTTTCTCTACCTGATCGAAAACAATAGTAAGTCAATAATAACCATATAGTAGCCTTGTTTTTAGGAGTGACCTCGTGCTCTGTGGATGCTGCGACCCAGATGAGCACACTGATTTTCCATGTAACTAATTAGTTTGCATAGTTCTGCCGATAGCCGGTATGCGAAAACACGTTCGTTGACCCGATTATACGAAAGACCACTTTGAATTGGCTCTTTTAGAGACGGTTAAAGGCACGTGAGGCTTCATCTTGACGCTAGCCAATCGTTAAAGGTTTTAACCTTACTTTCGATCGTTATGTACTTTCCGGGTGAATGTTACATGAGAGAGATGACTCATATGCATTCACTCGTGTAATTTTTGGTCTGAAAACAGACTCGAAATCAAACCAGTTGTTCTCGACATTGAGACACTTCCCCTAAAAAAGGACTGTCGTCTTAACTGCTGTCGCTAGGTTAGCCGGACACCACTCAACCAATTACTTATAGTCGTTTGGCTCAAGTTTTACCAGTGGTGTAACAACAATACGTAGAAAAATCATATTCTAGAGCAAATCTGAAGGAAAACCCTCTCAAGCTTTCAATCCATTTCAAAACTGAAAGAAACTTGAAGAAAGACCCCGGCTTAAACTTAAAAGGCACTACTCGTTCGAGGCTTCTAACTGATTTCAAGACGCTCTTTTTTAAAAATTACATTCCATAACTGACCTTCAAGTGTGACGTATGCATCTGCTGATGCCGACGACGATCCGTCTGTGGATGTCCACGTGTAGAGATTTGATTGGCTGTCACTGCGACCAGTCAGAAAGTAGAACACATCACTCCCCGTCTCTGCAACAGCAGTTCCAATTCCAAGAAAAACAATTATTGTGAGAATTTGGGGGAGTTGTTTGTAAATTGGGAACAAGGGGAACAAAAAGGCCAAACGATTCATTGAAAAATGTCCAGCCATGATTTCCGAAGAAATACACTTTAGGCTGATGAGCTGGATAAGTTAGCAGATTTCAGGTAAATATGTAAATATTCTTGGTTCAGACGTTCAGACTCTCGACAGAATTAAAAGAGCACGGTACACTTTAATTTTAGGACCATATAGATAGTCTTGAGAATAAATTATTTGATATTTTCATTCACTCGTTCACTTTTTTGGCTTTTTGCATTATGAAAATTTTAGCAGTCAGTGCTTAAGAATGTGAAATTGCAAAACAAAAAAATTGACGTAACAGTTAAAATATAAAAATTAATTTTTCGGATAAATTTAAAGTAATTCACTGCGAATCAAGTTGTAAAGCCTCGTCAATAACATGTGATCTTTGAAAATCGTCAAAAACTTACATTGCTTTTGGTATTTTATAAGTCTAAACTAAGTAAAACGTCACGTTAGAATGGCATGTACAATGAGCCAATTCTAAGCAGCTGAATTATCAAAAAGACAGCACAATTAGAGAGGGTCTAACATAAAAAACTTTTAAATAGAAAATAAACACGAAACCATAGAAACTCAATTAAGTTACAACATGACTCTGATACATTTGAGTAGTATATGTCGGGTAGATTCAGCCGGGGGGAGGGGTTGGGGTGATGACCTCCATGTATTAACACAGGCTATAGAGTATTCGGTCATCACCCTATGTATTAACATAGGGAATAGATTTCCCAATGTATTAAGACAGGGAATAGGTTTCCCAAAGTATTAAGATACCAGGTTTCAGATGGTAAGTTTCAGATGGTAAGTTTTTTTTCGGCGCTCGAATTTCCCATGTATTAGGATAGCGCATAGATTTCCCTATGTATAAGGATTAGAAATTTATTGTAGGGAACTAAGAGCTAAAGACAGGGAATTGGTTTCCCAATGTATTAAGATAGTAAATGGTAAGGTTTGAGTCTGATGGTAAGAGAATGGTATGAAAACGGTATTTTTTGGATTTTAGGTAGAAAGGTCTAGTTTTTTCGCCAAAACTTCGCCGCACGTTACCTAACTGGTAAATATCCTTGGTAAATTAAGTGAGAACAGAATTTCCATTGTTTTAAGATTGGCTATATTTTTCAGAGTTTGAGATGGTAAGATGGTAAATTTCAGAAAATTGTTGACGCCCGATTTTGCCGATATTCGCGTTTCTCGCTTCTACAATTTAGATGTTTTGATTATTGTTTTATCTATTTGAAACTATGAGAAAACAATCTACAGCTATACTGAAATCTAGTGAAATTTCGAAAAAAAGTCAAAGTTCTTTGGAAAAAAATTGCAAAATTTTCATTTTTTTGGAAAAAATTGCAAAAATCTCAGGTTTTTGTTAATTTTTTTTGTCGCTTTCAACCTAACTGTAAAATATCATTGTTAAATTTCATGTAAAGTTTAAGATTAAACCCAAGTTGTATTTTAATTGGAATCATGTTGAGACAATGATACAAAATTTTGATTAAAATTATGGATTTTTCCACAATTTTCTCTCAAAATACTAAAATACTATTAAAATTTACCCTAAATTGAGCTAAAATTCGGGTTATATATTAATCTGAACACTAAAAAAAAAGCTCATATTAGCTGAAACAAAACAGAAAGCTCCAATTTCTCTGTAAAATATTGATACTAATCCGAATTTTCGAGAAAGTATACTAAAAATTAATCAAATCTATCCGAAATTTTCCATTTTTAAACTCAATGATTAATCTAAATTTGTATAAAAATTACAACTTTTCACGTTAATAATGATATGTTTCAAGGGGAAAATGAACATTTTACTGCTAAAATTGACTATAAGTGGGATACTTTTTTCTGAAGAGTATATAAGATATTGGATGAAGTTCAAGAAAATCTTCTTCATAGCTGATCATTATCCCTCTATTGCTTCTACAACAAAATTTTCAATATTTTTCCGTTGAAATGTTTTATGTTTTAAATTTTTTTTTGCTTTCTCCGTATTACATGTTTCCGCTATTGATTTAACTTTGCAGGAAAACTGAGTCAAAACTGGGGAATTTAGGAGGAAATAGTATCCATTGAACGAACAATTTGCTGGCAGAGGTAAAATTAAAACTGCTAACGTCTGATTATTACTATGTAACTTTTACAAGTTTTCTTTAAGATCCTTTATTCAGTTGCTACAGTAAATATTAAAGCAAAATAATTTTTTTGAGATCCTTAACTATCACTTTTCTTGCAAAATAATTAGTAAATTGCTTTTTATTCTTGATTTTTGTCGGAGTTTTCTCAAAAATTCAAGTGCAAAACAATTGGTTCTAATTATAGCATACGAAAACGAATGTAAAAATTGGGAATATAAACATATATTTTGAGTTTAAGAACGAATTTAGAGCAGCTCTATTAATTATAATCTGAAAACCTTCGGCAGTAGAAATACGCAAGGAAACCTTTAGGATCATTCATCCACGAGGGATATGACTAAGATACGAGCTGTACAGCTCATCACGGTGAACCGCTGTTGTGCCCCTTCTAAAGAGCTACATGCAATTTTTTTTTGTTATTTTTCTGGGCTGGGTAATGTTGCCTCACCCTCAAGCAACGAGCACGGATCATGGTGGGCCTCGAATATCCGACTTCTCGATTGAGAGGCGGAGACGTAACCACTTCACCACTGCTCCACTGCACCACTGAACCTAGTTCCTAACTTCTGCAAACTTCTATAAAAAACGGTTCTTTGAAAATTGGTTGAAAAAGGAAATAAAGAAGTAAACTGTAACAATTCAATATTTTTGCGAAATCTAAAAAGCAAAAAAACTCTATAATTTTCCTAACTTTTTGATTCAAAAAAAATTGAAGCTAACCAGAACAAAATCTTTACTGTGTGTCTAATTGAATTTTTCATGTTAAATTTCATACAATCAAGAGATCCTAAATCTGAGTCTGCTAAAGTATTAGTTTGTTTAGAAGTTTTTAGTAACCTCCAAATTATTTTCTGTAAAAATTTTTCTTCACCAATTCTTCTTGTTTTTATTTTATTCAAAATAATGAAATATAGATCTTGAAAGCAAATTTTTGATTTATGCTTCAAGTATCAGCTGAAGATGTCCAAAAGATGTCGTCGTTTAGCTTACCTCACATAAAATATCTTCAAAACATCTAAATTTTCATAAAAATTCAACTAGTTTATCAATTGATACCTAATTTATCAAAGTATAAATCTTTGAGATTTTTGTAGCTGGATTTTTTCTCAAGATATGATGAATAAGCTAATTTTTGGTAAAACTATCCCAAAACTCATTATGAACTAAATTGATTTTCTAACTAAATTTAGCATTTTCTCAATTTCTACTTCATCTACTATCTTCCAACTTAATTTAGTTTGAACAAAATACAATTTGAAAATTGAAAATGAATGAAAAAATGTATCATTTCAAAAAATTTCAGTAATCCGAAGCCGAATTCATTCCATAAATCCTTTGCATAAATCCTTTGCATCTCACTCAAAAAATTTTCATAAGGAAAAAAAACACAAAACCATTGAAACTCAAAAAAGTTACAACATGACTCTGATACATTTGAGTAGTATATGTCGGGTAGATTCAGCCGGGGGGAGGGGGTGGGGTGATGACCTCCATGTATTAACACAAGCTATAGAGTATTCGGTCATCACCCTATGTATTAACATAGGGAATAGATTTCCCAATGTATTAGGATAGGGAATAGGTTTCCCAAAGTATTATGATACCAGGTTTCAGATGGTAAGTTTCAGATGGTAAGTATTTTTCGGCGCCCGAATTTCCAATGTATTAGGATAGCGCATAGATTTCCCTATGTATAAGGATTAGAAATTCATTGTAGGGAACTAAGAACTCATTAAGACAGGGAATAGGTTTCCCAATGTATTAAGATAGTAAATGGTAAGGTTTGAGTCTGATGGTAAGAGAATGGTATGAAAACGGTATTTTTTGGATTTTAGCTAAAAAGGTCTAGTTTTTTCGCTAAAATTTCGCCGCGCGTTACCTAACTGGTAAATATCCTTGGTAAATTATGTGAGATTAGAATTTCCATTGTTTTAAGATTGGCTATATTTTTCAGAGTTTGAGATGGTAAGATGGTAAATTTCAGAAAATTGTTGACGCCCAATTTTGCCGATATTCGCGTTTCTCGCTTCTACAATTTAGATGTTTTGATTATTGTTTTATCTAATTGAAACTATGAGAAAACAATCTACAGCTATACTAAAATCTATTGAAATTTCGAAAAAAGTCAAAGTTCTTTGGAAAAAACTGCAAATTTTTCACTTTTTTGGAAAAAATTGCAGAAATCTCAGGTTTTTGTTATTTTTTTTGTCGCTTTAGACCTAACTGTAAAATATCATTGTTATATTTCATGCAAAGCTTAAGGTTAAACCCAAGTTGTATTTTAGTTGGAATCATGTTGAGACAATGATACAAAATTTTGATTAAAAATATGGATTTTTCCACAATTTTCTCTCAAATTATTAAAATATTATTAAAATTTACCCTAAATTGAGCTAAAATGCGGGTTATATAAAGATTTGAACACTCAAAAGAAAGCTCATTTAGCTGAAACAAAACGGAAAGCTCCAATTTCTCGGTAAAACATTGATATTAATCCGAATTTTTGAGAGAGTATACTAAAAATTAATCAAATCTATCCGAAGTTTTCCATTTTTAGCCTCAATGATTAATCTAAATTTGAATAAAAATTACAACTTTTCACGTTAATAATAACATGTTTCAAGGGTGAAAATGAACATTTTACTGCTTAAATTGACTATAAGTGGGATACTTTTTTCTGAAGAGTATATAAGATATTGGATGAAGTTCAACAAAATCTTCTTCATAGCTGCTCATTATCCCTCTATTGCTTCTACAACAAAATTTCCAATATTTTTCCGTTGAAATGTTTTATGTTTTAAAATTTGTTTTGCTTTCTCCGTATTACATGTTTCCGCTATTGATTTATTTTTGCAGGAAAATTGAGTCAGAACTGGGGAATTTAGGAGGAAAATAGTATCCATTGAACGAACAATTTGCTGGCAGAGGTAAAATTAAAACTGCTAACGTCTGATTATTACTATGTAATTTTTACAAGTTTTTCTTTAAGATCCTTTATTCAGTTGCTACAGTAAATATTAAAGCAAAATAATTTTTTTGAGATCCTTAAATATCACTTTTCTTGCAAAATAATTAGTTAATTGCTTTTTATTCTTGATTTTTGTCGGGAGTTTTCTCAAAAATTCAAGTGCAAAACAATTGGTCCTAATTATAGCATACGAAAACGAATGTAAAGATTGGGAATATAAACATATATTTTGAGTTTAAGAACGAATTTAGAGCAGCTCTATTAATTATAATCTGAAAACCTTCGGCAGTAGAAATACGCAAGGAAACCTTTAGGATCATTCATCCACGAGGGATATGACTAAGATACGAGCTGTACAGCTCATCACGGCGAACCGCTGTTGTGCCCCTTCTAAAGAGCTACATGCAATTTTTTTTTGTTATTTTTCTGGGCTGGGTAATGTTGCCTCACCCTCAAGCAACGAGCACGGATCATGGTGGGCCTCGAATATCCGACTTCTCGATTGAGAGGCGGAGACGTAACCACTTCACCACTGCACCACTGAACCTAGTTCCTAACTTCTGCAAACTTCTATAAAAAACGGTTCTTTAAAAATTGGTTGAAAAAAGAAATAAAGAATTAAACTGTAACAATTGAATATTTTTGCGAAATTTAAAAAGCAAAAAAACTCTATAATTTTCCTAACTTTTTGATTGAAAAAAAATTGAAGCTAACCAGAACAAAATCTTTACTGTGTGTCTAATTGAATTTTTCATGTTAAATTTCATACAATCAAGAGATCCTAAATCTGAGTCTGCAAAAGTATTAGTTTGTATAGAAGTTTTTAGTAACCTCCAAATTATTTTCTGTAAAAATTTTTCTTCACCAATTCTTCTTGTTTTTATTTTATTCAAAATAATAAAATATAGATCTTGAAAGCAAATTTTTTATTTATGCTTCAAGAATCAGCTGAAGATGTTCAAAAGATGTCGTCGTTCAGCTTACCTCACTTAAAATATCTTCAAAACATCTAAATTTTCATATAAATTAAACTAATTTATCAATTGATACCTAATTTATCAAATTACAAATCTTTGAGATTTTTGTAGCTGGATTTTTTCTCAAGATATGATGAATAAGCTAATTTTTGGTAAAACTATCCCAAAACTCATTATGAACTAAATTGATTTTCTAACTAAATTTAGCATTTTCTCAATTTCTACTTCATCTACTATCTTCCAACTTAATTTAGTTTGAACAAAATACAATTTGAAAATTGAAAATGAATGAAAAAAATGTATCATTTCAAAAAATTTCAGTAATCCGAAGCCGAATTCATACCATAAATCTTTTGCATAAATCCTTTGCATCTCACTCAAAAAAATTTTAAATAGAAAAAAACACAAAACCATTGAAACTCAAATAAGTTACAACATGACTCTGATACAATTGAGTAGTATATGTCGGGTAGATTCAGCCGGGGGGAGGGGGTGGGGTGATGACCTCCATGTATTAACATAGGCTATAGAGTAATCGGTCATCACCATATGTATTAACATAGGGAATAGATTTCCCAATATATTAAGATAGGGAATAGGTTCCAAAGTATTAAGATACCAGGTTTCAGATGGTAAGTTTCAGATGGTAAGTATTTTTCGGCGCCCGAAATTCCCAAGTATTAGCAAAGCGCATAGATTTCCCTATGTATAAGGATTAGAAATTCATTGTAGGGAACTAAGAACTCATTAAGACAGGGAATAGGTTTCCCAATGTATTAAGATAGTAAGGGGTAAGGTTTGAGTCTGATGGTAAGAGAATGGTATGCAAAACGGTATTTTTTGGATTTTAGGTAAAAAGTTTTAGTTTTTTTGCTAAAATTTCGCCGTGCGTTACCTAACTGGTAAATATCCTTGGTAAGTAATGTGAGAATAGAATTTCCATCGTTTTAAGATTGGCTATATTTTTCAGAGTTTGAGATGGTAAGATGGTAAATTTCAGAAATTTGTTGACGCCCGATTTTGCCGATATTCGCGTTTCTCGCTTCTACAATTTAGATGTTTTGTTTATTGTTGTATCGATTTGAAACTATGAGTAATAATCTACAGCTATACTGAAATCTATTGAAATTTCGAAGAGAAACAATGTTCTTTGGAAAAAAATTGCAAAATTTTCACTTTTTTGGAAAAAATTGCAGAAATCTCAGGTTTTTGTTATTTTTTTTGTCGCTTTAGACCTAACTGTAAAATATAATTGTTATATTTCATACAAAGCTTAAGGTTAAACCCAAGTTGTATTTTAGTTGTAATCATGTTGAGACAATGATACCAAATTTTGATTGAAATTATGGATTTTTCCACAATTTTCTCTCAAATTACTAAAATACTATTAAAATTTACCCTAAATTGAGCTAAAATTCGGGTTATATATTAATCTGAACACTAAAAAAAAAGCTCATATTAGCTGAAACAAAACGGAAACTTCCAATTTCTCGGTAAAATATTGATACTAATCCGAATTTTTGAGAAAGTAAACAAAAAATTAATCAAATCTATCCGAAACTTTCCATTTTTAACCTCAATGATTAATCCAAATTTGTATAAAAATTGCAACTTTTCACGTTAATAATAACATGTTTCAAGGATGAAAATGAACATTTTACTGCTAAAATTGACTATAAGTGGGATAATTTTTTCTGAAGAGTATATAAGATATTGGATGAAGTTCAACAAAATCTTCTTCATAGCTGATGGTTATCCCTCTGTTGCTTTTACAACAAAATTTCCAAGATTTTTCCGTTGAAATGTATTATGTTTTAAAAATTTTTTTGCTTTCTCCGTATTACATGTTTCCGCTATTGATTTTACTTTTTAAAATTGGGTCAGAACTGGGGAATTTAGGAGGAAAATAGTATCCATTGAACAAACAATTTGCTGGCAGTGGTAAAATTAGAACTGCAAACGTCTGATTATTACTATGTAACTTTTACAAGTTTTTCTGTAAGATCTTTTATACAGTTGCTACAGTAAATATTAAAGCAAAATAATTTATTTGAGATCCTTAACTATCACTTTTCTTGCAAAATAAGTAGTAAATTGCTTTTTATTCTTGATTTTTGTCGGCAGTTTTCTCAAAAATTCAAGTGCGAAACAATTGGTCCTAATTATAGCATACGAAAGCGAATGTAAAAATTGGGAATATAAACATATATTTTGAGTTTAAGAACGAATTTAGAGCAGCTCTATTAATTATAATCTGAAAACCTTCGGCAGTAGAAACACGCAAGGAAACTTTTAGGATCACTCATCCACGAGGGATATGACTAAGATACGAGCTGTACAGCTCATCACGGTGAACCGCTGTTGTGCCCCTTCTAAAGAGCTACATGCAATTTTTTTTTGTTATTTTTCTGGGCTCGGTAATGTTGCCTCAGCCTCAAGCAACGAGCACGGATCATGGTGGGCCTCGAATATCCGACTTCTCGATTGAGAGGCGGAGACGTAACCACTTCACCACTGCTCCACTGCACCACTGAACCTAGTTCCTAACTTCTGCAAACTTCTATAAAAAACGGTTCTTTAAAAATTGGTTGAAAAAAGAAATAAAGAGGTAAACTGTAACTATTGAATATTTTTGCGAAATTTAAAAAGCAAAAAACTCTATAATTTTCCTAACCTTTTGATTGAAAAAAAAATTGAAGCTAACCAGAACAAAATCTTTACTGTGTGTCTAATTGAATTTTTCATGTTAAATTTCATACAATCAAGAGATCCTAAATCTGAGTCTGCTAAAGTATTAGTTTGTTTAGAAGTTTTTAGTAACCTCCAAACTATTTTCTTTAAAAATTTTTCTTCACCAATTCTTCTTGTTTTTATTTTATTCAAAATAATGAAATATAGATCTTGAAAGCAATTTTTTTTTATTTATGCTTCATGTATCAGCTGAAGATGTCCAAACGATGTCGTCGTTTAGCTTACCTCACTTAAAAAATCTTCAAAACATCTGAATTTTCATATAAATTTACCTAATTTATCAATTGATACCTAACATATCAAAATATAAATCTTTGAGATTTTTGTAGTTGGATTTTTTCTCAAGATATGATGAATAAGCTAATTTTTAGTAAAACTATCCCAAAACTCATTATGAATTAAATTGATTTTCTAACTAAAATAGGACTTTTCTCAGTTTCTACTTCATCTACTATCTTCCAACTTAATTCAGTTTGAACAAAATACAATTTGAAAATTGAAAATGAACGAAAAAATGTATCATTTCAAAAAAATTCAGTAATCCAAAGCCGAATTCATACCATAATCCTTTGCAAACAATCTTCAAAAATTTTCCCAAGCTAATATTTGTATAGTGCTGTTTCAAATCTGAGTTTCTATATTGAAGCAAAATTTTGGTTGAAAATGATGTATATTAATACCTTGAAAATTTGAAAGGTTAGAGAAAACATACATTTTTTCATTTTTTCCAGGTAAGTTATCCTTTTTTTTCTGAAATTGTAAAAAAAATCATTAGAAAACCATAATTCTAAGTAAATCAACATCCATTATCTGCTTAAAAGCGCACTACTCTATGAATAATTTTACAAGCACTAAACAAGGAAAAAATTAAAATGGTAACTAGGCAAAACCTTTCAATTCGTCGATGTTTTGTAAAATTAAGTTTTTTTTACAATTTTTCATTAAACACTTCACCACTCATTAGCGTATGTTCTGCACTCTTACTACAAATAAATCGCAACAAAATCTCCGCAAGCTTGCAACCAATGAAGTTTCTACTGTAGTTTAAAAATTTTCGGATTGATTTGCATTGAAAACTTCGGGACAGTTTGATCTCAATTGAAGCTGGTTTTATCTTCAATCAAAACTTTGAATAAAAAAAAGACTGATTAGGAATGAAGATCAAAAAATTTAAGGAGAATTTAGGTGAATGAATTAGTATTAAACTTTACTAGAACTTTTTCAAACTTATCACAATTGTAAAGATTTTTCAAATTCAAAAAAATTCAGTGTGTTTGGAGACTGCTGGGCCCAAAATCTGACATTTTGTTGACAAGAAGAACGCTTCTTCTTGATATGATTAGTGAGTTCCTTGCTGCTATTTGTATAAAAGTTACAGTTCGAACGCTTTGAAACGCCACAGTGCTTACGATGTCTTAATGCGTGAAAGCGAGTGTATTCTCTGCTACATTCAAGACATGCAACTCTTTCAATTCTCTTCAGTGACGGCATCTCGATAAGTTAAAAAAGAACTTGAAGTTAAATGGGACACTTACAATGTCCCAAATTTTAGATAAAAATAGTTGAATAGCCTCAAAAAACGAAAAAATGTAAATACAAACAGCAACTTTCTGGACCAATTTTTTTTAACGAGAAAGAAAATCAGATTGGCCAAACTTCAGCTTGGCTAAATAGGACGATACTCGGCCAAGCTGAAATAAAAAATATTCAATCTAACCATAGAATTTTTAAAAGTTTTGATATCAACCAATCAGAATCGAGCATTACCTACAAAGAAATTTTCGTCTTTTTTGATATCAACCAATCAAAATGGAGCTTTTATTTGAAATGGAGTTTTTCACAAATATGATATCAAACAATCAGAATCGAAGATTCCTTCACAGTTAACATTTGTGGTATTAACCAATCAGAGTGAAGTATTCACAGATATTAAAATGTTTTCAGATTAGAACAAAACTATTTTTTAAAAACTTCTCAATCAATCATTTTTATTGAACTTTTCTAACATAAATAACATTTAAGTTTGACCCCAAAGTGAGATAAATGAAATTTCTTGTCTGTTTCAAAATACTTTTTTGATACTCAACTCAACTTTTGAAAATTTGATTAAAATTTTTTAAATTTTTTCAATTTCTAACCAGTGAAAAAAGAAAAGAGCAAAATTTACTTTATTTTGTTTTCTTTCTTTGTATTTTGTAGTATAAACAACAGGAAGTATTTTAATTTTGGATAATCGGTTAAAATACATTCTGACAGATTTCGTATTTGTATTAAATTCAAGAAAGTAATTGAATTGATGTTCCTTGTCTTCAATTTTTTTTCATAGGCGCTTCCAATGTTCTGTTCTTTACTGAATGACCTTTCAATCCGAGTTACTCTTCTAATTGAAACATTGTTGAAAAGTCTGGCAGTACTCTTCTTTTCTGTAATCTCTCTCCATCTTTTTAACAAAGTTATTGAAATTTCTGTGTTTCTATACAAGCTAAAATTAAAACAATCTCCATCAACGTCATCTGTCCAGCACTTTTGTGGTTTTTTTTGTAGAAGTACGAACTTAAAATTTGATGAATGTTCAATTCAGACATTCAAAACGCTCTTGATAGAAACATACTTTTTTCTGAAATAAACAAAGAAACTTGAAAAAACTTGAATTGTTGTATCATTTTTACCTTATTTTGTAATAACAATCAGCATAAATAGCTTTATTCCTATCTAGAGTCTGATTTGTTTTTAGGAAACTCTTGAAGCAAATCAAAACCTCAAATTAAGACAAAAGAATTGAAAATAACCAATGAAATCCAGAAACTCAACAAATGTCGGCATGCATTTCAACTAAAATTACATTTTTATTTGTAATTTTGCCCAAATAAGGCAAAACTTACTTAGCTTTAGATGAAAAATCAAGTGAATAGGTTTTTTGTAATTTTTCGAACAAGTATTGGAAAATCAATGATAGATGGTTAATGTTTTGTGTCAACTTCGATTAAATTTTATGTTTCGTCTGACGTTTCCTCAGATATTCTAGCTCTAAAACTCACCAGCAAGATTCTTTATTCCTTCATTTCCTTAAGTATTTTCAAAGGTCAAAATCTTGCTTGACCAGGTTTGGAATCAGACAGTACCCATGACAGTGAACCAAATTGGAGAAAAGCAAACGATGGAGGAAGTGCCTGAGCATGTGGGATTGAACTACCCCAACATTCCTGGTTCTAGATATGTGGCCCAACCAGTCGACGACTTCCTATTTCCTTGGGAGGAGATGGGATCAGTCGAAAACTCCATCATAATAGATAAAGATGAGGGCTTCTCAGAAACAATGACACCTCCAGCTCCACAACAACCACTACAACCTCGTCCGGCACTGCGTTCTATAGAGAACCTCCAGCACTCTCGACAGCTTTTTGATTGAACATTTTTGAAAATAATTGTTTGATTTTTACTTCGTTATTTGGAATTAAATAATTTCTTCAATTTTTCTTTGATTATGAAAATAGATAAGAAGTTCAGGTTAAATCATTGAAAAACTAGAAAAATTAGAATACAACCTATTTTGGCGTTCCAAATTTGCACACAAATCGGAAAAAAACACCAAAAAAATTACAGACAAATAAAAAGTTCTGATGGTTTTTTTGCAGCTTGCCCAAAAAATTGAAACACGTTTCCGCATTTGAAAAAAAGTGAACCACTTTTTGCGTGTTGTAAAAAAAATTGAAACATTCTTGGCACTTTCTCCAAAAAATTGAATCAGTTTTTGCTTTTTATCGAAAAAATGAAACATTTTTTACAAAATGTTGAAGAAAATTGAAACACGTTTCGGATCTTGTCAAAAAAATTGAAACACTTTTCGCACAATATTTTTTTATTGTACTGTAATAAATTTTAATTTTGAATTGTTTTTCAAGGTTTATTTATTTAGAAAACCAATTTTTGCAAAACTGAGTCAGAACTGGGAATTTAAGAGGAAAATAGTATCTATTGAACAAACACTTTGCTGGCAGAGTTAAAATTAGAACTTCTAGCGTCTGATTATTACTATGTAACTTTTACCTGTTTTTCTTTAGGTTCCCTTACTGAGTTGCTACAGTAAATATTCAAGCAAAAAAAAATTTTTGAGATCATTAACTATCATTTTTCTTGCAAAATAATTAGTAAATTACTTTTTATTCTTGATTTTTGTCGGGAGTTTTCTCAAAAATTCAAGTGAGAAACAAATGGTTCTAATTATAGCATACAAAAGCAAATGTAAAGATTGAGAAAAAAATTGTGTGCTTTTACGTTGAGTTTTTAGAACAAATTTAAGGCAGCTCTATTGATTATAATCTGAAAACCTTCGGAAGAAGAAATACGCACGGGAAGCTAGTTCCTAACTTCAGCAAACTTCTAAAAAAACGCTTTTCGCAAAAATTGGCTGAAAAAAGGAAATAAAGGGCTAAACTGTAACCATTGAATAATTTTGCGAAATTTAATAAGCAAAAAATACTCTATAATTTTTCTAACTTTTTGATTGAAAAAAAATTGAAGCTAACCAGAACAAAATCTTTACTGTGTGTCTAATTGAATTTTTCATGTTAACTTTCATACAATCAAGAGATCCTAAATCTGAGTCTGCTAAAGTATTAGTTTGTTTAGAAGTTTTTAGTAACCTCCAAATTATTTTCTGTAAAAATTTTTCTTCACCAATTCTTCTTGTTTTTATTTTATTCAAAATAATAAAATATAGATCTTGAAAGCAAATTTTTTATTTATGCTTCAAGAATCAGCTGAAGATGTTCAAAAGATGTCGTCGTTTAGCTTACCTCACTTAAAATATCTTCAAAACATCTAAATTTTCATATAAATTAAACTAATTTATCAATTGATACCTAATTTATCAAATTACAAATCTTTGAGATTTTTGTAGCTGGATTTTTTCTCAAGATATGATGAATAAGCTAATTTTTGGTAAAACTATCCCAAAACTCATTATGAACTAAATTGATTTTCTAACTAAATTTAGCATTTTCTCAATTTCTACTTCATCTACTATCTTCCAACTTAATTTAGTTTGAACAAAATACAATTTGAAAATTGAAAATGAATGAAAAAATGTATCATTTCAAAATTTTCAGTAATCCGAAGCCGAATTATTACCATAATTCCTTTGCAAAAAATCTTCAAATTTTTTCTCAAGCTGATAACTGTATATTGCTGTTTCAAATCTGAGTTTATATATTGAAGTAAATTTTTGGTTGAGAATGATGTATAATTTTATCTTGAAATTTTCAAAGGTTAGAGAAAACATACATTTTTTCATCTTTTCCAGGTAAGTTATCAATTTCTTCTCTGAAATTGTAAGAAAGCAGTAGAAAACCATAATTCTAAGTAAATCAACTTCCATTATCTGCTTAAAAACGCACTTTTCTATGAATAGTTTCACAAGCACTAAACAAGTAAAAATTTAAAATGGTAACTAGGCAAAACCTTTCAATTAGTCGATGTTTTGTAAAAATAAAATTTTTTACAAAATTTCAATAAATATTTCAACACTCATTAGCGTATTTTATGCACTCTTACTACAAAATCATCGCAACAAGAACTCCGCAAGCTTGCTACCAATGAAGTGTTTACTATAAATTAAAAAATTTCGGATTGATATGCATTGAAAAATTCAGGACAATTTGACCTCGATTGTTGCTGGTTTTATCTTCAATCAGAACTTTGAATAAAAAAATAAAAGACTGATTAGGAATGTAGATCAAAAAATTTAAGGTGAATTTAGATGAGTGAATTAAGGTTAATTTTTTTTTCTAGAACTTTTTCAAATTTATCACAAATGTACAGATTTTTCAAATTCAGTAAGAATTCAGTGTGTTTGGAGACTGCTGAGCACAAAATCTAACATTTTGCTGACAAGAAGAACGCTTCTTCTTGAAATAATTAGTGAGTTCCTCACTGCTATTTGTATAAAAGTTACAGTTCGAACGCTTTAAAACGCCACAGTGCTTACGATGTCTTAATGCGTGAAAGCGAGTGTATTCTCTGCTACATTCAAGACATGCAACTCCTTCATTTCTCTTCAGTGACGGCATCTCTATAAGTAAAGAAAGAACTTGAAGTTAAATGGGAGACTTAGAATGTCCCAATTTTTTAGATAAAAATAGTTGAATATCCTCAAAAAAACGAAAAAATGTAAATACAAACAGCAACTTTCTTGACCAGTTTTTTTTAACAAAAAAGAAAATCAGAATGGCCAAAGTTCAGCTGGGCTAAGTAGGATGATATTTGGCCAAGCTGAAATAAAAAACATTCAATCTAACCATGGAGTTTTTAAAAGTTTTGATATCAAGCAATCAGAATCGAGCATTACCAATAAGGAAATTTTCTTCTTTTTTGATATCAATCAATCAAAACGGAGCTTTTACTCAAAATGGGGTTTTTCACAAAATTGATATCAGACAATCAGAATCGAGGATTCCTTCACAGTTAATATTTGTGGTATTAACCAATCTGAATGAAGTATTCACAGATTTTAAAATGTTTTCAGATCAGAAAAAAAACTATTTTTATAAAACTTCTCAATCAATCAATTTTATTGAATTTTCTAACATAAATAACATTTACATTTGACACCAAAAAGAAAAAAATTAGATTTTTTGTCTGTTTTTATAACTTTTTTGATACTCAACTCAATTTTTGGAAATTTGGTTAAAATTTTTTTAATATCTTCTATTTCTAAGCAGTGAAAAAAAAGTAGCAAAACATACATTTTTATTGTTTTCTTCTTGGTATTTTGTAGTATAAACAACAGGAAGTCTTTTAATTTTGGATAATCGATTGAAATATATTCTGACAATCATAGATTTCGTATTTGTATTAAATTCGAAAAAGTAATTGTATTGATGTTCTTTGTCTTCAAATTTTGTTTCATAGGCGCTTGCATTGTTCTGTTCTTTACTGAATAACCACTCAATCTGAGGTACTCTTCTCATTAAAACCTTGTTGCAAAATCTGGCAGTAGTCTTCTTTTCTGAAACCTCTCTCCATCTTTTTAACAAATTATTGAATTTTCTGTGTTTCTATACAAGGCAAAATTAAAACAATCTCCATCAACGTCGTCTGTCCACCACTCTTTTTGTTTTTTGTAGTAGTTCGAATTTAAAATCTGATGAATGTCATTTCAGACATTCAAAACGCTTTTGATAGAAATATATTTCTTACTGAAATAAACAAAGAAACTTGAAAAAACTTGAATTGTTGTATCATTTTCACCTTATTTTGTAATAACAATCAGAATAAAACGTTGTTCCCCTATCTAGAGTCTGATTTGTTTTAAGGAAACTCTTGAAGCAAATCAAAACCTCAAATTATGACAAAAAAATTGAAAAAAAACCAATGAAATACAGAAATTCAGCAAACGTCGACAAGTTTTTCAACTAAAACTACAATCTTATTTCAATTTTGTTCAAATAACGCAAAATTGACTAAACTTTAGATAAAAAATCAAGTAAATAAGTTTTTTTTAAAATTTTTTGAACAAGTGTTGGAAAATCAATGATAGTTGGTTAATTTTTTATGTCAAATTTCGTTAAATTTTTTGTTTCGTCTGACGTTTCCTCAGATATCCTAGCTCTAAAACTCCCCAGCGAAATTCTTTATTCCTTCATTTCCTTAAGGATTTTTAAAGGTCAAAATCTGGCTTGACCAGCTTTGGAATCGAATTTCCAGAGATTTGCTTTGAAGTTATCCTCGAATGGACATCCCAATTCAAGTGTGGCACATGGTCGAGGTACTGCGAAGGGATTTAAACGAACATCATATGACGCTAGTACCCATGACAGAGAACCAACTCGGAGAAAAGCAAACGATGGAGGAAGTGCCTGAGCATGTGGGATTGAACTACCCCAACCTTTCTGGTTCTAGATATGTGGCCCAACTAGTCGACGACTTCATATTTCCTTGGGAGGAGATGGGATCAGCCGAAAACTCCATCATAATAGATAAAGATGAGGGCTTCTCAGAAACAATGACACCTCCAGCTCCACAACAACCACCACAACCTCGTGCGAACCTGAAGCTTTCTCGACAGCTTTTCGATTGAATATTTTTGTAAATAATTGTTTGATATTTACTTCGTTTTTTGTAAATAATTTCTTCAATTTTTCTTTAATTATGAAAATAGTTGAGAAGTTCAGGTTAAATCATTCAAAAACTACAAAAATTAGAACACAACTTATTTTGGCGTTCCGAATTCGCACACAAGTTATAAAAAACCAAAAAAGTTGCAGACGAATAATAATTTCTGATCGTTTTTTTGCAGCTTGTCCAAAAAATTGAAACACATTTCCGCATTTTGTAAAAAAAAGTGAACCATTTTTCGCATGTTGTCAAAAAAATTGAAACATTCTTGGCACTTTCTCCAAAAAATTGAATCAGTTTTTGCTTTTTGTCGAAAAAATGAAACATTTTTTTTACAAAATGTTGAAAAAAAATGAAAACTTTTAGGACCTTGTCAAAAAAGTTTAAACATTTTTCGCATATTGTCAAAAAAAGTGAAAAACTTGTCAAAAAAATCAATATTTTTTCTTACACATTTAATAATTTTAGTTTTTGAATTTTTCGTTCAAGATTTATTTATTTAGAAAACCAATTTTTGCAAAATTGAGTCAGAACTGGGGAATTTGGGAGGAAAATAGTATTCATTGAACAAACAATTTGCTGGCAGAGGTACCATAAATCCCTGATTCAGTTGCTATAGTAAATATTGAAGCAAAATAATTTTTTTGAGATCATGCAAAATTGCTTTTTATTCTTGATTTTTGTCGAGAGTTTTCTCAAAAATTCAAGTGAGAAACAATTGTTTCTAATTATAGCATACAAAATCAATTGTAAAAATTGAGAATATAAACATGTATTTTTACGTTGAGTTTTTAGAACAAATTTAAAGCAGCTCTATTGATTATAATCTGAAAACCTTCGGAAGTAGAAATACGCACGGGAAGCTAGTTCCTAACTTCAGCAAACTTCTAAAAAACGCTTTTCGCAAAAATTGGTTGAAAAAAGGAAAGAAAGGGGTAAACTGTAACAGTTGAAAAATTTTGAGAAATTTAATAAGCAAAAAAATTCTATAATTTTACCTAACTTTCTGATTGAAAAAAATTGAAGCTAACCAGAACAAAATCTTTACTGTGGTCTAATTGAATTTTTTCATGTTAAATTTCATACAATTAAGAGATCCTACATCTGAGTCTACTAAAGTATCAGTTTGTTTAGAAAACTTTAGTAAGCTCCAATTTAATTTTCTGTAAAAATCTTTCTTCGCCAATTCTTTTTGTCTTTATTTTATTCGAAATAATGTAAAATAGATCTTGAAAGCAAGTTGTTGATTTATGCTTCATGTATCAATCATCTTCCAAAAGATGTCGTCGTTTAGTTTACCTCAAAAAAAATATCTTCAAAACGTCTGAATTTCATATAAATTTAACCAATTTATCAATTGATACACATAAAAATAAATCTTTGAGACTTTTTTTCATGGATTTTTTTGGAAGATATAATGAATAAGCTAAATTAAGGTAAAATTATTCTAAAACTCATAATGAATTAAACTGATTTTCTATCTTAATTTAGTTTTTTCTCAGTTTCCGCTTCATCTACTATCTTCCAATTTAATTCAATTTGAAAAAACTTCTACTTGAAATATTAAATTGAATTTAAAAATGTATCATTTCAAAAACGTTCAATAATCCGAAGCCGAATTAAAACCATAAATCTTTTGCAAAAAGTCTTCAAAAGGTTTTCTCAAGCTGATAACTGTATGTTGCTGTTTCAAATTTGAATTTTTATATTGAAGTAAATTTTTGGTTGAAAATGATGTACATTATTATCTTGAATTTTTCAAGGGTTGGAGAAATCAAACATTTTTTCATCTTGTCCAGGTAATGTATCTATTTTTCTTCTGAAATTGTAAAATAGCAGTAGAAAACCATAATTCTAAGTAAAGCAAATTCCATTATCTGCTTAAGAAAGCACTACTCTTTGATACGTTTTGCAAGCACTAAACAAGGGAAAATTCAAAATGGTAATTAGGCAAAACGTTTCAATTAGTCGATGTTTTGTAAAAATCAGTTTTTTTTACATCTTTTCTTTAAATACTTCACCACTCATTAGCGTATGTTATGCAATTTTACTACAAATTTATCGCAAAAAAATCTCCGCAAGCATGCAACCAATGCAGTATTTACTGTAGATTAAAATTTTTCGGATTGATTTGCTTTGAAATTTTCAGGACAATTTGACATCGATTGTTGCTGGTTTTATCTTCAATCAGAACTTTGAATAAAAAAATAAAAGACCGATTCGGAATGAAGATCAAAAAATTTAAGGTGAATTTAGATGAGTGAATTAAGGATAAAATTTTCTAGAACTTTTTCAAATTTATCACAAATGTACAGATTTTTCAAATTCAGTAAAAAAGCAGTGTGTTTGGAGACTGCTGAGCAAAAAATCTAACATTTTGCTGACAAGAAGAACGCTTCTTCTTGATATGATTAGTGAGTTCCTCACTGCTATTTGTATAAAAGTTACAGTTCGAACGCTTTAAACGCCACAGTGCTTACGATGTCTTAATGCGTGAAAGCGAGTGTATTCTCTGCTACATTCAAGACATGCAACTCCTTCATTTCTCTTCAGTGACAGCATCTCGATAAGTAAAGAAAGAACTTGAAGTTAAATGTGAGTTTTAGAATGTCCCAAATTTTTAGATAAAAATAGTTGAATATCCTTAAAAAACGAAAAAATGTAAATACAAACAGCAATTTTCTTGACCAGTTTTTTTTTAACAAAAAAGAAAATCAGAATGGCCAAAGTTCAGCTGGGCTAAGTAGGATGATATTTGGCTAAGCTGAAATAAAAAACATTCAATCTAACCATGGAGTTTTTAAAAGTTTTGATATCAACCAATCAGAATCGAGCATTACCTATACGGAAATTTTCTTCTTTTTTGATAGACCAATCAAAACGGAGCTTTTACTCAAAATGGAGTTTCTCACAAAATTGATATCAGACAATCAGAATCGAGGATTCCTTCAGGGTTAATGTTTGTGGTATTAACCAATCTGAATGAAGTATTCACAGATTTTAAAATGTTTTCAGATTAGAAAAAAAAACTATTTTTTTTAAAACTTCTCAATCAATCAATTTTATTGAATTTTCTAACGTAAATAACATTTACATTTGACACCAAAATGAAATAAATGAGATTTCTTGTCTGTTTAAAAATTTTTTGATACTCAATTCAACTTCTGAAAATTTGATTAAAATGTTTTAAATTTGTTCAATTTGTAACCAGTGAAAAAAGAAAGTAGCAAAATATACCTTTTTTTCTTTTTGGTATTTTGTAGTATAAACAACATTAATTTTTGTATTTTGCATAATTGATTAAAAAATTTTCTGAGAATTAAAGATTAAGTATTTGTATCAATTTCAAAACAGTAATTGAAATGATGTTCCTTAGCTTCAATTTTTGTTTCAAAGGCTTTTTCATTGTTCTGTTCTTTACTGAATGACCACTCAATCTGGTTTACTCTTCTAAATAAAAACCTTGTTAATAAATCTGGCAGTGGTCTCTTTTTCTGAAATCTCTCTCCATCTTTTTAACAAAATTGTTGAATTTCTGTGTTTCTATACAAGCTAAAATCAATACAATCTCCATTAACGTCATATGTCCACCACGCTTGAAGTTTTTTGTAGTAGTTCGACCTTAAAATCTGATGAATTTTCTTTTCAGATATTCAAAACGCTTTTGATAGAAACATATTTCTTACTGAAATAAACAAAGAAACTTGAAAAAACTTGAATTGTGGTATCATTTTCACCTTATTTTGGAATAACAACCAGCATAAAAAAATTTTCCCTAGAGTCTGATTTGTTTCAGGAAACTCTTGTTCTATTGTGCCATTCAAAACCTCAAATTATGACAAAAAATTAGGAAACAACCAATGAAATACAGAAATTTAAAAAACGTCGACAAGCATTTCCACTAAAACTACATTCTTAATTGTAATTTTGTTCAAATAAGCCAAAATTTACTTAACTTTAGATAAAAAGTCAAGTAAATAAATTTTTTGTAATTTTTCGAACAAAAATTGGAAAATCAATGATAGTTGGTCAATGTTTTAGGTCAATTTCGATTAAATTGTATGTTTCGTCTGACGTTTCCTCAGATATCCTAGCTCTAAATTTCCCCAGCAAAGTTCTTTATTCCTTCTCTTCCTTAAGGACTTTCAAAGCTCAAAATCTTGCTTGACCACGTTTGGAATCAGATTTCCAGAGATTTGCGTTGAAGTTATACTCGAATGGACATCCCAATTCAAGTCTGGCACATGGTGGAGGTAATGCGAAAGGATTTAAACGAACATCATATGACGCAAGTACCCATGACAGAGAACCAACTCGGAGAAAAGCAACGATGGACGAAGTGCCTGAGCATGTGGGATTGAACTACCCCAACAGTCCTGACTCTAGATATGTGGGCCAACCAGTCGACGACTTCCTATTTCCTTGGGAGGAGATGTGATCAGCCGAAAACTCCATCATATTAGATAAAGATGAGGGCTTCTCAGAAACAATGTCACTTCCAGCTCCACAACAACCACTACAACCTCGACCGGCTCTGCGTTCTATAGAGAAACTACAGCACTCTCGAAAGTTTTTTGATTGAATATTCTTGGAAATAATTGTTCAATATTAACTTCGTTCTTTGTAATTAAAAAAAATTCTTCAATTTTGCTTTAATTATGAAAATAGAAGAGAAGTTCAGGTTAAATCATTGAACCACTTTTCACATGTTGTCAAAAAAATTGAATCATTTTTCGCATTTTGTCCAAACAAATGAACCAGTTTTTGCTTTTTGTCGAAAAATGTTGAAAAAAAAATGAAACACTTTTCGGATCTTGTCAGAAAAATTGAAACATTTTTCGCATATTGTCAAAAAAAGTAAAAAACTGTCAAAAAAATCAATATTTTTTCTTGCACATTTAATAATTTTAGTTTTTGAATTTTTTTTGTTCAACATTTTTTTATTTAGAAAACCAATTTTTGTAAAATTGAGTCAGAACTGGGGAATTTAGGAGGAAAATAGTATCCATTGAACGAACAATTTGCTGGCAGAGGTACCATAAATCTTTTGCAAAAAGTCTTCAAATGAATTTCTCAAGCTGATAAATGTATGTTGCTGTTTCAAATCTGAATTTTTATTTTGATGTAAATTTTTGGTTGAGAATGATGTACATTATTATCTTGAAATTTTCATAGGTTAGAGAAAATATAGATTTTTTCATCTTTTCCAGGTAAGTTATCTATTTTTCTTCTGAAATTGTAAAATAGGAGTAGAAAAACATAATTCTAAGTAAAGCAACCTCCATTATCTGCTTAAAAACGTACTACTCTATTATAAGTTTTGCAAGCACTAAACAAGGGAAAATTTAAAATGGTAACAAGCAAAACCTTTCAATTTGTCGATGTTTTGTAAAATCAGTTTGTTTTTACAATTTTTCCTTAATTACATCACCACTCATTAGCGTATGTTATGCACTTTTATTACAAATTTATCGCAAAAAAATCTCCGCAAGCTTGCAACCAATGCAGTTTTTACTGTAGATTAAAATTTTTCGGATTGATTTGCTTTGAAAGTTTCAGGACAATTTGACCTCGATTGTTGCTGGTTTTATCTTCAATCAGAACTTTGAATAAAAAATAAAAGACTGATTAAGAATGAAGATTAGAAAATTTGAGGTGAATTTAAATGAATGAATTAAGATTAAATTTTTACTAGAACTTTTTCAAATTTATCACAAATGTACAGATTTTTCAAATTCAGTAAAAATTCAGTGTGTTTGGAGACTGCTGAGCACAAAATCTAACATTTTGCTGCCAAAAAGAACGCTTCTTCTTGATATGATTAGTGATTTCCTCACTGCTATTTGTATAAAAGTTACAGTTCGAACGCTTTAAAACGCCACAGTGCTTACGATGTCTTAATGCGTGAAAGCGAGTGTATTCTCTGCTACATTCAAGACATGCAACTCCTTCATTTCTCTTCTGTGACGGCATCTCGATAAGTAAAGAAAAAACTTGAGCTTAAAAGGGAAACTTAGAATGTCCCAAGTTTTTAGATAACAATAGTTGAATATCCTCAAAAAACGAAAAAATGTAAATACAAACAGCAACTTTCTTGACGAATTTTATTTAGCGAGAAATAAAAAATAGAATGGCCAAACTTCAGCTTGGCTAAATAGGACAATAATTGGCCAAGCTGAAATAAAAAAACATTCAATCTAACCATGGAGTTTTTAAAAGTTTTGATATCAACCAATCAGAATCGAGCATTACCTATAAAGAAATTTTCCTCTTCTTTGATATCAACCAATCAAAATGGAGCTTTTACTTAAATTGGAGTTTTTCACAAAATGATATCAAACAATCAGAATCGAGGGTTCCTTCACAGTTAATATTTGTTGTATTAACCAATCAGAATGAAGTATTCACAGATTTTAAAATGTTTTCAGATTAGAACAAAACTATTTTTATAAAACTTCTTAATCAATCATATTTATTGAACTTTTCTAACATGAATGACTTTTACATTTGACACCAAAGCGAGATAAATGGGATTTCTTGTCTGTTTTATAATACTTTTTTTGATACTCAGTTCAACTTCTGAAAATGTTCAATTTCTAACCAGTGAAAAAAGAAAGTAGCAAAATATACATTTTATTTTTTTCTTTCTGGTATTTTGTAGTATAAACAACATTAAGTCTTTTATTTTGGATAATCGATTAAAAGATATTCTGAGAATTATAGATTAAGCATTTGTATCAATTTCAAAACAGTAATTGAAATGATGTTCCTGAGCTTCAATTTTTGTTTCAGAGGCTTGTCCATTGTTCTGTTTTTTACTGAATGACCTTTCAATCTGAGTTACTCTTCTAATTAAAACATTGTTGAAAAATCTGGCATTACTCTTCTTTTCTGTAATCTCTCTCCATCTTTTTAACAAAGTTTTTGAAATTTCTGTGTTTCTATACAAGCTAAAATCAAAACAATCTCCATCAACGTCATCTGTCCAGCACACTTGTGGTTTTTTTGTAGAAGTACGAACTTAAAATCTGATGAATGTTCAATTCAAACATTCAAAACGCTTTTGATAAAAACATATTTTTTACTGAAATAAACAAAGAAACTTGAAAAAACTCGAATTGTGGTATCATTCACCTTATTTTGGAATAACAACCAGCATAAAAAATTTTTCCCTGGAGTCTGATTTGTTTCAGGATACTCTTGTTCTATTGTGCCATTCAAAACCTCAAATTATGACAAAAAATTAGGAAACAACCAATGAAATACAGAAATTCAAAAAACGTCGACAAGCATTTCCACTAAAACTACATTCTTAATTGTAATTTTGTTCAAATAAGGCAAAATTTACTTAACTTTAGATAAAAAGTCAAGTAAATAAATTTTTTGTAATTTTTCGAACAAAAATTGGAAAATCAATGATAGTTGGTGAATGTTTTAGTTCAATTTCGATTAAATTGTATGTTTCGTCTGACGTTTCCTCAGATATCCTAGCTCTAAATTTCCCCAGCAAAGTTCTTTATTCCTTCTCTTCCTTAAGGCCAGACTTTCAAAGCTCAAAATCTTGCTTGACCACGTTTGGAATCAGATTTCCAGAGATTTGCGTTGAAGTTATACTCGAATGGACATCCCAATTCAAGTCTGGCACATGGTGGAGGTAATGCGAAAGGATTTAAACGAACATCATATGACGCAAGTACCCATGACAGAGAACCAACTCGGAGAAAAGTAACGATGGACGAAGTGCCTGAGCATGTGGGATTGAACTACCCCAACAGTCCTGACTCTAGATATGTGGGCCAACCAGTCGACGACTTCCTATTTCCTTGGGAGGAGATGTGAGCAGCCGAAAACTCCATCTTATTAGATAAAGATGAGGGCTTCTCAGAAACAATGACACTTCCAGCTCCACAACAACCACTACAACCTCGACCGGCTCTGCGTTCTATAGAGAAACTCCAGCACTCTCGAAAGTTTTTTGATTGAATATTTTTGTAAAAAATTGTTTGATTTTCACTTCGTTCTTTGTAATTAAAAAAAAATTCTTCAATTTTGCTTTAATTATGAAAATAGAAGAGAAGTTCAGGTTAAATCATTGAAAAGCTAGAAAAATTAGAATACTTATTTTGGCGCTCCAAATTTGCACACAAACTGGACAAAATACAAAAACAATTGCAGACAAATATCAATTTCTGATAGTTTGCAGCTTGTCAAAAAAACTCAAACACTTTTCCTATCTTGTCAAAAAAGTTGAAACTTATTTCCGCATTTTGTAAAAAAAAAGTGAAACTATTTTCGCTTGTTGTCCAAAAAATTGGAATACTTTTTACATAAGGTTAAAAAAAAGAAACACTTTTCGCATTTTGTCCAAAAAAGTGAAACACTTTTTGCATTTTGTCCAAAAAAGTGAAAATCAATATTTTTTTCTTGCACTGTTAATATTTTCAATTTATGAATTTTTTGTTCAATAGTTATTTAATTAGAAAACCATGCCTGCTGATCAAACACAACAGAAAACAAAAAAGTAATAACATAGGGAATTGCGGTCCAATCATCAATCATGAAATTGTCTTACCAAAAAGTCAACATGTTTTTTTTTGCATTAAAAAATTTTTTTGCGTTTTTCGCATTTTCATCTAAGAAAAATCATTGAAAGAGAAATCATTCAAAAAACCAAGAAAAAACATGCATTCTACCTCAAAAAAACCTCAAGTTTTTGCACACTTGTGATAAATTCAAAACGATTTTTACATTTTGCAAAAATTTTTATACAATTTCGTTAAAAAAATCAAAACAGTTTTTGCATCTTGTAAAAAAATTAATTAGAACTTTGCATACTTGTCGAGAAAATCAACTCGAATGCTACATCTTGCAAAAAGTTGTTGAGAAGGTTTTTGCACACGTGTTGAAAACTATATATAATTCCATATTAGAAAGTGTTTAAGCTGGAATCAAGAAAAAAATTTATATAACAACTATTCAACTATCAATAGAAAATTTATTTGAAAAAAGCTGATCCGAGAGCCTTAAATGATTCTCGACAGAGCTAAGAAGGTGTCTTTTGCTATATTTAAACAAAAAAAAGTAATTCCACTAGAGAATTTGACGTCATTACACTTTAACTTTTAAGCAACAGTGAAAGTTGTAGAATATTTCGACCACAGAAAATTTCGTCCTTGCCATAAACTTGTAGAACCTTCTAAATGTAATAATCAACACAATAACTCCTATAATTTTTATTAAAACCTTACACATAACTTTTCAGAATTTTCAGAATCGTCTTAACTCTAGAAATATCCATTAAAAATTTAACTAATCAGAATTCTCGAAGAAGTACTAAGGTGATGAGATTGATGGAAAAAATTGTGGTTTTAATTATTTAACTAAATCCAGATAAAGATGCTCAATCATGGTTGTGATTATTAGGAGTAGTTTTTAATACTTCATTTTAAAAAATTCAAATTAGAATCATTTCAACAAGAATTCTTATTCTACAAAACCTCTCAGAGAAAAAACCAACCACTTTGATGAAACAAATTTTTCTCCTTCAAAACTTCTCGAATAAATTCGGATATTTTCTCCGTTTCTTAGTGGTTGTTATCAAACTTACTCAAAAACGGTAAAAAGATACAGATGGAAAGAAAAAGCTCATTTTATATGGAAATTTTCTACAGTTAATTCAATTCACCAGTTTAAATAAGATTTTTAGAAGATACGGAAAACTATCCCAAAATTTGAAGCCAATCATAATAGAACGGAAAATTTACTGCATCCAGCTCGCAATTGGTACCAAAAATGTCAAGATTCCTAATTTTTTTGAGAAAAATCTCCCAGTCTAGTGAGCAAATTATCATAGATCTTTGAGAATGTAGAGCGTTCGAGATCAAAAGAATTAGAGAATTTAGAAAAGAAGTAGCTATGTTTAAGTAAACCTCGAGAAAATAAGTATGGGTCTTCAAACGATTCAAATGAAAATTTTTTGATGAATTTACTGGTCTGGGATATGGACATAGTTTTCACTTGCTTACAATTGAACATTTACTACGAATGACTAGTTTTGAAGAATTGAAAATAAAATCCGAAGAAGTGTTTCAGTCCCTTAAAAGTTTCTCTGCATGACTGGCAAAAAAATTGAAATAATTCGTGATAAGAAGTACAAGAACCTGAAAATTCAACAGAATAATTTATCTTTGCTGAGAAGAAAACATGGTGTGGCACATGAAGAAGAAAGTGACAAGGAAATCGAAAGTTAACTCAGTTTTTGTTTCAAATATATTATATTTTTTGTCTTTTACATATTTAAAAGTTTTTCCAAATTGTTTCTAAATTCTTTTTATTTATTTGAATTAATTGTTCTTGAACCAAAGCTTAGTTTTTAAAGATTTGTCAGTGCCAATTGTTAAAAGCACATTTAAAGACAATTGATCATTTTATCATAAATTGTACATAACCACTATGTACAGAACCATGACAATCAAAAAAGCAATCAATAATCTTGAACGAATCAGATTTATATAAGGATTTTTGAAATTTTAGAAATATATCCAGAAACGCTGAACCAAGAGTTTGTGTTGTAGCAAGTTTTTGATTAGAACTTAGATAATGTCTCTTGAATTTTTTTCCAAATAAGTCGTTTCTTTGAAATATTAGGCTTCTTTTTGGCCTTTTTTCATAATAAGTTATGTTGAACTGCTCGAATAAACAGATTGAACACTTCTCCGCTTGATGTAACAACAATTGAATAGAATCTGTGTTTGAACAAAGTGTAAAGACAGTCAATTTCTTGATATATATTTAAACATATTTAATTATTTTCTGCAGAATTTGGCTAAGAGATATTCCAATTAAATTCAAATGGAAATCATTATTCTCCAAAAACGAAAACAGTTGTGGGTAGAGGGTCAAAAATCTTAGGTTACTATGTATTTTTCGTAAAATTCCTTCGAAACAGAAATAAATAACGATTTTTCATTATAATCTGAATAAAAGCTGGGGAGAGCTTGACACAGAGCAGCAACCATCTGAAAAAATGATTTTTGCAGAGAATTGTGGATTTATATAGTAGAATTACCGCCTACGCCATTTCGATTTTTGGAATTTTTCTCACAAAAAATTCAATACTTGGTACTAATTCCATATATGGAAATCATGATGAATCATACTATTTACTTCCTTTTTTATCTAATCTCATTATCATTTCTCTCATTTCTCCTCATCTGATCAGTTTGTTCTTCAAAAATTTACTCAAGAAAAAACACTAGTTCTAATTATATTGAATACACAAAAAATCAAAAAAAAAAATTGGGAGATTTGCTCGGTCTTAAAAATCCTCAAGAGGAAAATGTAATTTGAACCCTGCTTTCAGCTATTCAGGAAAATTGAGTTGGGAAAAATCGAAAAAAATCAGCAGTCTATCTTGGTGAAAAATAAGGACAAGCAATCTCGGCAATTAGAAATACTGTTATTGACGATGCTGAAAACCTTGAACTCGTTCCTATATTGGAACTCACTACTGACAAGGAGTCAATATTGATCAGGAGCTTGCCAATTGCAACAACGTGTATGACATTACCTTATGACAGCACCTTACAAAAGAAGACAAGTTTGTGTCACGATCAAGAAGTACAATGTTAAAAAACCTCCTTTCATTCAGTTTCGACTCTTCACTGCAAAAGAGAATGAACCAGTGAAACAAGTTGCGTATGTCAACTATACTTTGAATGAATTCAAAGATCTATCCAAAATTTTGGGGAGACTTTATTTTTGTTGATAATTGTAAGCCTCAGTCATATTTTGTGATGTTCTTTTTTGTTTGGTAATTTAAATATTATTGGTTCAAAATTTTTTCTCACTGAAGTGTACATTTAGAGCTAGGATATCTGAGGAAATTTCAGACAAAACAAACAACATAATCGAAATTGACTTAACACATTAACCAACTATCAGTTGATTTTCCAGTACTTAAACAAAAAATTTATTTTACTTACTGTTTTATCTAAATTTATGTAAATTACGTCTTATTTGAACAAATTTACAAACAACAATGTAGCTTTAAATGCAAAACTTGTCAATATTTTTTGAATTTTGGTATTCCAACGGTTGTTTTCAATTTTTTTTCTCATAAGTTGAAGTTTTGATTGGCTACATGAATTTCCTAAAACAAATTAGACTCTAAATAGAGGACAATTTTTTTTATGGTGATTGTTATAACAAAATAAATTTAGAGTGATGCAACAGTTAGTTTTTTTTTAAATTCTTTGTTTATTTCGGATGCGCCCTCCCTCAGAGGTTCGAACCCCTTCCGACCCAAAGGGTCCTCCCTTTGGTACTTTTTTCAAATGCCCAAAAATGGTTTTTTACCGTTGTTTTTAAAAAACCTCCCTGCGGTGAAGAAACTTTCGTCGGAAAAGGAAGCGTTTTCTTAGTGCTTTAGGAGAGCTCGGAAAAACAAACCAATGGAAGGGCCTATGAAACAAAAGTTGAAGATAAGGAACATCAATTCGATTACTGTTTTAAAATTGATGCCAATACAAAATCTAGAGTTGTCAGACAGACTTGTGGTTGTTTTTAATACGATATACCAAAAAGAAAACAAAAAAAATGTATATTTTAGTAATTTCTTTTTTCACTGGTTAGAAATAGAAGAAATCAAAAAAATGTTTGACAAAACTTTTTTTACCCCATTGAAGATATTGACTCCCTGTAATCAAAACTAAAACAATTTTTACCTCCGATCACTTTCTGTGAAGTTCTGAGAGTTTGACAATTTTGCCATCCCCTGGAATGAATTATGCGCGTTTTGAAGATTTTTTTAAATAATGCTGAAATCGTAGCGCGAATGATTTATGCGTGGTGAATTATACCGCAGAACAAGACCGCTTCAAATTGAATTGAGTCGGAATTTTCAGAGCAGTCAGAACCTTCAGAGCTTCAGCCCTGACATATCAGCAGTTTTTTTTGTTCATCTGCCGTTTTATTTAGCTCTGTGCGGTGTGTAGAACTCTTAGTAGACAATAAAGAGTAAGATCAAAATTTTACCACATACACTTTGTCAAGTACAAAAAGTTTTATAATTACATAATATTTTCTAGACCATTTGACTCAATCCAATTTAGAAAAATTTCATAGCGTGAACAAAATTCCACACTTGCTACATCCTAGAAGAACTCTGGAATTATTCCGAATTGGTGGAATTGTCATTTTTGAAAAAAAAGTAGTAGTAGTGATAGTATAAGACTTCAATTACTCATATGAGAGTTACAATTTCGTGAGCAAGATAAAAGATGAACAAAAAAACAGTGACATTAGAAATAAAATAGTTCACAGATAATGACTAAAAACGACTATCAAACACTTGGTACAGCATCGACACTTCAAGTATCAGGTAAAAAATCTGCGCAGGCTGTATATGATTCTGGAGTGCTCTTGTTGCGAGATTCGTAAAAAACGCTTGAAGTTTGATGACGTGTCTTCTATGTTGATGTTGCATAGTTGCATAAAATCGTTGACACAATCAAAAACAATGAACAAAAAAAAACATTTTTGTCAATAGCTAGTGCCCAAACCGATGCTTCTGTCGAAACAACTGGTTGCTCCGAAGATCTCTCTCCGATATTTTCAGGCAAAATCGATCATCAAAGAGAATGCAATCAAGGTCTAATGGTATGGTGGCGAGAAGACGGGTATCTTTCTCGGTGAGCTGTTCGGAAATTGGCAAAGAATTCGAATACATTAAAAGAGTACAAAAAGTAAGCATCCAAATGACCACCTAAGCATCAGGTAAATAAGCTATTCTATCTTATGAAGCGAGCAGAGACTGGGAAATCACGCTGAATACTCATATGAAACTATAGAAAGATTATAAGATTTGACGAAGATTCAAATGCGTGTTAATTTCGAGCCCAAGATCAGCAGCAGTCCTTTTCAGCTCTGATTCGCTGCTTCTGACAAACAATTTCAGTTCTTTAGAAGCCTTGAAAATTTTCAAATTTTGAAACTCAGTTGATCATCAGACGCTCATAATTTTAATGCATATAAATCGCCTCGCAAGTTTCGATTTACATCAGATCCTGTCGCGAGTAAATTCGTATCATCGGCATAACAAAAGCGAGTAGAAAAAACCGGTAAATCAAGCATGTCATCAATGAAAATGAAGAGAACAGGCGGTTTCAGAACACTTCTTCGAGGATCTCCAACTGTAACAGGTAAAACCTGGGACAGTGTTCCATCTACATTCTTCCTCTGAGAACTATTCTTAATATAAAAAGACAGGAGATAATCAACGAAACCCCGTATTTTTTAACCAAAAATAATCACAGCTGAAGAAACTTTTTAAATTGAGACATCAATAACTTTAACTTCCATCAAAAATATTTAAATAAAATAGAAAAAGTTGTTTGAAAACCACTTCAAGCTTAAAATCGGAAAAAAAAAGTAAAACAATGATAAAAATTTTTGTATTTTTTTGAAGGTTTGATTGTAAACATGCCATGAGTACTAACGTAACATGACTGAAAAAATTCACGATATACAAATTGCGTGAAAATTACAATTATACAAAACCTAAAATAAATTGGAAGTCAAAACATAAAGTAAATGGTTTGGCAATCATTAATAGGCACAAAAATTAAAACGAAAAAGCTGAAAAAATATATACTTTTTTTTAAATTAAAAAGTCAAGTCGAAATTTTTGTTGAAAACAAGCGCAAATTATAAGCAAAGGAAAGCCATCTTGGTACGTAAAACATTTGATTTTCATTTTTGACGAGACACGCTTAATCGGCTACTATCAAACATAAGAACGCAGAACAAAATACTCCTACGTAGGTCATTCAAGCAAAATTTCAATTTCTTGGGAATTTACTCTTTTAACTAAAGAAGGAAGTGGATGCCTTCAAACGTTTATCAGATTGGAAGCTAAATTGTTTGTGTGTGGTGGCGTTTGTTTTCTTCAGACAAATTTTGACTTTTCAACGAGCACTTTTGTCTAATGATTTAATTTAATATAAGCCTTATATTAAATAAAGTGTCACCTGCGGTCGTTTAAAAAATATATTGGGGCTTCAAAATAATGATTTCTGATAATTTGATATTATTGACGTGTGATGTATTGAGTTCTCTGAACCTAAAAGGCTGAGAAATCTTTACAAATTGAATTTAAATACAAATTGAATGGTTTGGTCTTTAAATACGTTACTATACGCTAAATATTTTTTTTCCGAGTTTCGATACGAAAGTAACGGAAAATTTGTGCTCGGGTGGATTTTTTTTTCTTCAGTCAAATTTTGTCTTTTTTACTAGCCTTTTTGACGGATTTTTTTGCATCATTCAAAATTTTTTGTTGTTTTGAGCTTAAATTTGAAAAGTTTTTTCACCTGGATCATTTTTCGTAAAGTTAACACGCGATATCTTTCGCGCTTTCAATGTTTGCGTGACCAGAGATTCAATCCGCCTAAGAAATAAAAAAAAACTGGTTGAAAGAAGCTCATTTGTAAGAATTGATTTGGATAGGAGCAAAATTTATCACTTTGTTCTTCATATTGCGTGTGGGGGGATATTTTTCACAAAAACTCTAAATATTAACAAAAATTTTTCATTTTCAATTATTACATTCAATTATTATATGTTATTACTACTCCATAGACCTTTAGAGGAAGTCAAAACATTCAGGGCCTTGCCCTGATACGAGCAGTTTTGTATCAATTCAGTATGGCCTGAAAAATGACATAAAACATGGGGAAAAAGAAGACTGTTGTAAGAATGGAAAACATTTTTGTGCGGATATGATTTGACACTGAGCTGCATTTGGTAGATCAACTAATACGGCGAAAAAGCTCACAATATTCCTTTAAAAAATGAAAATAAACATCAATTTTTTTTTAATTTAACAAAGTTAACTTTGGAATCTCCAGTCAACATTAAACGATTTTTAAATAAAATTTTATGTTCATGCTCAGTAGCGCATTTAGGGAGGGGGGCGACGCTCCCCTCAGGGATTCGACTCCTGCCCACCCAAAGAGTCCCCTTTTTACTATCTTGAGATATCAGTTTTTGGCTGACTGACCTTAAACTTTTTGTAAAGGCGCCAATCTATACTCAATTTGAGGAGGGAGCGCGCGCCGACAAAAATGCGAATTTTTGGTCAAAATTTTCCAAACAGTGTGAAAAACGCCTTTTTCTGGTCCTTTTCAAAACTTAAAGAAGATTTGTTCAAATTAGGGTCTTTATAGTGGTTTCGGAGAGATCAAAAACGCATTTGGTCGACTATTACGAGGCCAAACTGTGCACGGTTAGGCGCACAATTTTGTGTCTGTATGTTCCTGGATTCCAGAGACAAGTCTTTAAATAATTTCCAAAATGTAAGTAAATTCCACAAAAAAAATTCAGTGGATTCCGCATACATATACTTGTAACGTAAATTTTGTCGGTACATTTATTTTGTTGCGGATTCCGCAACAAGCTAGTGTAGTTAAATGTTCTGGATTCCGCAACTGAAAGTGGATTCCTCAAAATTCAAGTGGAATCCGCAAAATATAAGTAGAATCCACAAACGTAAGAGAAATCCGCAAAATTCATATGCGAAATCCGCAAATGTGAGCGGATTCCGCAAATTATAAGTGGATTCCTCATTTTTGCTTATTACTGAAAATGCAGATGAACAATTAAAAGCTAGAGGTGGATTATTTTATTCATTATCTGTAGGAACGCGCAATTTGAAACCAAGGACTTATCCATTTGTCAGCAGACTCCACAAACGAATCTGATATTTGGGATCGGAAAATACAATCAGCGAAAGCCATTTAGGACTTAAGATGGTTTGAAATGGGTTTGAAATGGCTGTTCAGAGTTTGAAATGGCAGTTCATGTTTGAAATGGGGGCAGTTAAGTCACTCATCTGTATTTGAGAGGAGATGGTTCAGTTAATGTTAAGAAATCATCATCAGTATTTGAGATGAGATTTTTCAGTTTAAAATGGCAGCTAAGTCACTCGTCAGTATTTGAGATTAGATGGTTGAGTTGGTTCAGAAAATATCATCGCACTCATCAGTATTTGAGATGAAATGGTTCAGTATTTGAGATGAGATGGTTCAGTATTTGAGACAAGATAAAGGATTGCTGGATAGCATTTTTTGAAAGCTGAACTGAAATTTCATCTGAAAACTTGATTAAAAAATCCTCGTTTAATTAAAACTGAAAAGAAAAACGTATGCAAGCGGTAAAAAATACAGTATGAAAAATAAAATATTGTTTTTAAATATTGTTGAGCAATTGGATCACTTTTTCTGTTCTTTTTACGGCTGTTTCTGGATCCTTTCCCTCGAAAACTCCACCATCGACAAAGCGTCTCTGTTGTCTTAATGATCACTGAGGTATTCGTAGTCTAGTGTGTTTGTTGAAAAATTCTCAAGATAAAGTTTGCGTTTACTTCTCTTATTGAATTTAATTTTCTCTTTTCACAAATTTGTACTCAAATCGTTTGACGTTTTTGGGTTCTGATGTTTGAGCGTATTTAAAATAAAAGCTTTAAAAGAGTCAAGTGGAGTATCTTTATCCGGACAAACTAAGGGTGTAATACTATCGAACTGCAGACTCGAAAGGAAATCAATTATTTTGTCCAGTGAAGAGTGCAAAGAATAACTGCACCGAATGGTTCTCTCAGACACTGCTTTAACCAATCTTCCAAGCCTTATCTCGTTTTTAGTGAAGAACATTGCGGTTGGAATGGTTGTAAGCACTTTTGGACTTGGGAGGCCCTGCAGTTTCAAGTTCGCAGATGTAGACGACAGCTTGCAGAAATGGATTTTAGTACTTTCGCCATCTACGGTGAGCTAATTTTCAATTGACGGAACAAATTTGCACAGTTGATGTTGACATAATGAAACAATGAACTTTAGTGTTGAGTCTAAGTGCAAGCTTTTCCATTAAAAACCCATAAACGTAGCGAGTTTTGTGACCGCAATATTTTGAAATGAACAGAGTCTTGCGGACACGGCTTGAAAGATGGCTGAAAGACATCTCGTCCTACAAGGTATAAAATTGGAATTTGTTTTGAAAAACGTTGTGTCGATGTACAAGTTGTTAAAATTGTGAACAGCAGCTTCTTGTAAATTCTCAAAAAGTTGGTTGATTCGCTTCGTATGACCAACTTGCTTTCTGAAATCGCCAGTAAAAAGGACAGATTTATCTTTGGAAACTAGTAACAACATCACTGAATCTGGACAATGACCTGCAGGAATAAGAGTGACAGTTAGGATATGAGTCTCGTCCCTTCCGATGAAACATTCAATGATATCTTATTATCTGAATCCAGAGGTATTATATAGGGAGTTAAGTGAACATAAGGCGGCCATACAATCAATAAAGCAGCCAAAACTTAATGACAATAAATTTTTAACTTATAATCTTTTAAACTTTCGAAGAGCTCAGGCTCATTAAGGCCCACCATGTGATCTGTATGACAGTGCGAAAGAAAACAAACCGTATATTTGAGGTTCTCACCATTGAAGCTGCAAATTAAAACCCCAGGAAATTCTGATGTTGGACGGGGAAAGTCTGACATAATTATGGAAAGGAAAAGGAGTTAATTAAAATGAGGATTTATGAACCGTGAGTTATTAAAATGAGGATTGAAGATACATTTCTAAAATTTTTCAGAAAGGAGAAGGCCACCACCTTTCGATCCTCATGAGCTCGTTTTGAGTGTGAACATCTATAATTTGTTAATTTATACAGCCAAAATTTTAATCATTTGGGCGCACCATTAACATTACACGAGTGGATCCAAAAAACAATAACAATTAGCTTCAGTAAAGCCAATTTTCTCAAGTCAAAAAGAAATACTTGGGAATTTTAATTCCAAAAACATGTAGCTGAACTATCATTAAAAATTTAACCAATATGAACTACTATGTAGCACCAATAAAAATTTAAAACAAGGCCCAAAAGAAATACCCTACAGCTGGAAGCACTAAAATTTATCAGATGTGGCAATAAAGAACAAAGATAACTAAATCTAAAGTTTAAAGTTTTAGATAGAGGAAAAAAGACGTTTAATGACTGTATAACTGAGTGATTCTGATTAAAAAACTGATAAAAATAAGGGTCGTAGAGAGGAAGCTAACTGACGGCATTTGATGTAGCACCAGTGACGGCAATTGATCATAGCTCCAGAGACGGCGATTTTAGGCGGCGATTTGAGTCGACACCACGGCGATTTGCACTAAAAAAACGATTTTCTAATAAAAACCTAAAATATTTTAGTCAAAGTATTTTCTAAAGTAACTTCTTAAGTCATTAAGTAATTTAGTAAAATTAGTTTGAGATTCTAAAATTTAGATAGCCGATGACTGGCTTTGTGAGCACTCATCAAGCGGCTAACCTTGTTTTGCTTTTGCGAGTTGAACTCTGATTGAGCCTGGTATTTGCAATCGGTTGAATTCTGTATTGAGCCGGGCATTTGCGTAACAAAAAACGGTTGAATTCTGATTTGCATAAGACGATTGTTTGCACTAAAAAAACAGTTTTCTAATAAAACTAGTCATAAAAAATTTTACTAATATAATTTGAGATTTGAGATTCTGAACCTTTACTGATAAGTGAGGGCATTCTGTCTGTACGGTATACTGTAACATACTGTCTGTACACACTGTAGCATACTACACAGGTAAAAAAAAACAGTTTTCTCATAAGCTAGTCAAAAACCATTTAAGTAAAATATTTTGAGATTTTGAGACTTTACGAGGAGGGTCCGACCCCAGGCGGGTTTGCAGACCCGGCGACTGACGGCGCTGCTCGTCCGCGACTGCACCCCCGCCCGCTTGACCAATTATAGGGCAGAGTGTCATTGTCGGTATGGCTGGATGAGCCGACGATTCGGCCATCCTAGGCCACAACGAGCGCGCAACCGCGACCGCGCCCCCGCACGTACGAAAACGCAGGAGCATCCGAAGCAGTGCTCTCCTCCTCGTCACTGCCCGAGAGCAGATCAAAGTCGGAGATACTCCCAAGCTGCTCCGGTTCCGACTCCGAGTCCGAGTCACGGATGGGCACCACTGTCTCCACCTCTATCTGCTCGCCTGCCTCCTCATCCTCATCCTCATTTGGCTCCTCGTCCTCGTCCGTGTTAGAAGAACTAAAAAAAATTAAAACATGACCGATATGGAGGAAAGGTTGGATGTTCTTTTGTGGTTTACATGGGAAAGGTTCAAGTTAGTGGTCAAAGGTGGAAAGAAGAGGTTGTTCACCTGGCAAGTTTAACAAAAAACAAAGTCAAAAGTAATAATTACCAGTGCAAGAAGCTACTGAAAGGCGCCAAGTTCTGCCGACAGAAGGGGCACTTTTGATGAAAATCATCCAAAACCTTCAGCCAGCAAACAAAGCACAGCTTGTGCGCCACAACCCCGTCATGGATCTTATACAAATCCTTACCCTCTTCGCAACAGATCGGGCTAGTTGTCCATTCATGTTTTCTGAAATTCAGTAGTTTAGTTAGTTACTCAGACTGCATGCTGAAAATTAGAATCATATATTATAATTTCTAGAAAAAAAAACAGTTTTATAATTTCAATTAATAAATTTAGACTTTTTGTACACATTTGTTGAAAAAACTGCAAACATTATCTGTTATTCGAATTTGGTAATAGAAAGTTTTCAGGCCCTTTTGACTGATAATAGGGCGGGCAATGCTCCCAGTGGCAACGCTCCGCATGACGCAAGATGGTGTTGGAAGAGACTGTCCATCTTTATTCGCCAGCCTTTCCTTAGTTGCTGGCTAAAAATTTAAAATTATCAAATTTTAGCACGAGAGGTTAAACTGAGTTTTTGGAATGAATTAAGCATTTCAGTATACGGGATGACGAAACTCAATTTTGGGATCGATTGAGTATGTCAGTATATGCGATTAAAATGGGTGCAGTTTTTGGGATACGGAAGTAAGTATTTCAGTATCTGGGATGAAATTCGGCCAGAAGTAATTACATACAATGTTCTGGCAAGGTGGTTATCTTAGGCTTTGTCGTGCGCCTTCAGAATTCTCGAGACCTCCTCCAGATCTTCCTATTCTTGCGGCGGTATCGTGTCTCTGGTGCTATAAAAAAACATCTTTCTCTATTTTCATTTATTTCGACAAAAGTCTATCAGTTTAATCTTTGATACTAACCACAGATGCACCATAAGCTCATTCAGAGCCAACATCAGAAAAGCAGGGTAACATCGGATATTCTTGCAATATTTGCTTGTTGTTGACCGACGGGCCATCAAATAAAATGTTTTCAGCCTAAAAGAAAAAAGAACTAAATGGAACATATTTCTGAATTTCGTTGAAAAAATTGTGCACCAAACTTTGATTAACCTTTCACTAAAATGTACATCACAGATGTATCGGAGAAATCTTGGTGAAATTGCACCAGCCTATAGAAATTCGTGGCGGCCGACAAGAATTTCGTGGCGGCCGACAAGGAAGCATCATCATCAATGATGTTCCAGAACATTGGCGGCATTGATCGAGACAAATTTTGAACATCACCTGGCTTAATTGATCGTATATATTTCTAGGATTGAACGCAAACGTGAGGTTAATCTTATTTGAAAACTGAACCCCTGGTGAATTGGAGTCTAATTACTTTTCAAACTGATTAACTTTTCCTTTAAGATGTACCGTCTAGCTCTGACTTCCTCGAGGTATTCCTCCAAAAACTCGTCAATGAAATCGTCCCCATTCATTCAGCTGTCAAACTGGCAACTATCCGCAGGCCCTGTTAGTTATGGAAATTAGCCGATGGAAATATCAAGGCTCCTTGTTGGCCAATAAACCAGTCTGACTGGATCCAGTTGACAAGATCAACCGCAGGCACGCACTATATTAGACTTGAGGCAGGCATGCTCTAACGAAATACCCGAAAAGATGATCGAAAATAATTATAACGCCTTTGAGCTAATTTTAGTTTCAATTGTTTACTTGCGGAAGTTTCTCTCTTTGTTCGCCATATTCAATTGGAGGTAACAGGTCAATATGACAGGCACTCGTGCTAAAAGAGTTGCCTTAAGCCACGGCAAAACTCAGCGGTTTTTCCCCAAGAGCTTTTGGTTTTGGTATCCGCGCCAGAGGAGGTCGTTGATCTGTCCTCAGATCTGCGTCAACCAATCTATGAAGTGGCGAAATGGAGCCTGGTAGAGGAAAGGGCGAAACGAACTCTGGTACGAGAGGAAGTGGATCTGGCCTCAGACACGGACCATTTGGTACCTCGGGAAGCGGTACGATCCTTGTTGGCGCAGCTGGCGCACCGATTGGCAACTGGCCGGTGACTTCCGAGGTATGTTCATCGATAGTATTTGTCACTTCTGGAGCAGTAACTGTAGTACCAATATTACCTGGAGCAGTGCCCTTGGCAATTTCACCGTCATTCAGTGAAGTAGAGGGCTAAAAGAGTGATGTTGATTCAATTGCATACTATTATGTAAAAGAAATACGGCGTTTTGTTACATACAATTTGAATGGTCAAAATGGGTCCCTCATCCTCCGGCTCCATTTTGCACAAAATCGTCACCAATTGTTCCTGCTTGTACCCGCTCGTCGCATCTGGCTTTTTTGGTTCCTGCTTGCACCAGGAAGTCGTCACATCATGCCCATTTCTGCAACGCACGTGTTTGTTCCAGGAGGTCGTCTTGCTCGTCGTCTTGGTCTTGGTTTTGGTCGTCTTTCTGTTTCTGCTGGTTCCCAACGCATTTTTTACGGTAGTCCCTCTGGTTGTCTGCCTCATCGTCGTTCTCGTGATACAGTCTAGTTGCGCAGACGTTGACTTTATTATTTGGCTTAGTGCTAACAAAGTTTGAATATAAAATCTGGAACATAGGGTTGGATGTTCTTTTGTGGTTTACACTGGGAAGGTTCAAGTTAGTGGTCAAAGGTGGAAAGAAGAGGTTGTTCACATTGCGCCAAGCTTAGTTAGTTTAACAATAAACAAGGTCAAAAGCAATAGTTACCAGTGCAAGAAGCTACTAAGAGGCGCCAAGTCCTGCCGACAGAAGGGGCATTTTAGTTGAAAATCCTCCAAAACCTTCCGCCAGCAAACAAAGCACAGCTAATGCGCCACATCCCCATCATGGATCTGATACGAATCCCTCCCCTCTTCGCAACAGATCGGGCAAATTTCATGGTCTGGTTGTTCATTCCTGTTTTCTAAAATTCAGTAATTTAGTTAGTTACTCAGACTGCATGCTAAAAACTAGAACCATATATTACAATTTATAGAAAAAAAAACTTTTCTAAAATGTCAATTAATAAATCCAGACATTTTGTACACATTCGTTGAAAATACTGTAAACAATATCTGTTATTCGAATTTGGTAATAGAAAGTCTTCAGGCCCTTTTGACTGATATTAGGGCGGGCAATGCTATCACTGGCAATGCTCCGCATGCATGACCACAATGGTGTTGGAAGCGACTGTCCGTATCTTCTTTATTCGCCAGCATTTCCTTAGTTGTAGGCTTAAAATACAGAAGTATCAAAGTGTAGCGTGAGAGGTTAAACTGAGTTTTTGGGATGAATCAAGAATTTCAGTATACGGGATGATGAAACTCAATTTTCGCAATCAATTGAATACTTCAGTATATGCGATTAAACTGGCTGCAGTTTTTGGGATACGGTATTAAGTATTTCAGTATCTGGGATGAAAATCGGCCAGAAGTACTTACGTACATTTTTCTGGCAAGGTGGTTATCTAAGGCTTTGTCGTGCGCCTTCAGAATTCTCGAGACCTCCTCCAGATCTTCTAACTATTGCGGCGGTATTGTGTCTTTGGTGCTATAAAAATATCTTTCTCTATTTTCATTTATTTCGAAAAAAATGTATCAGTTTAATCTTTGAAACTAACCACAGATGCACCATAAACTCATTCAGAGCCAACGTCGGAAAAGCAGGGTAGCATCAGATAATCCTGGAATATCTGCTTGTTGTTGACCGGCGGGGCCATCAAATAAAATGCTATGCAGCCTAAAGGAAAAAGAACTAAATGGAACATATTTCAATACTTCGTTGAAAAAATTGTGCACCAAACTTTGTTTAACCTTTCACTAAATTGTACATCACAGATGTACCGGAGAAATCCTCGTGAAATGGTGTTATTGCACCAGCCTGCGATAACAGCAGGTAGCTTGACTCCTTCGTCGGTACTTCTGTCTTCTCCCAATTCCTTTGATGTATATGTCTCAGCGACACATCCTTGACTGCTTTTGGGATAAAGAGTTCCGTGGCGGCCGACAAGGAAGCATCAGCATCAGTGATGTCCCAGAACATTAGCGGCATTGACCGGAACAAAAATTGAACATCAGCTGGCTTAATTGATCGTATATATTCCTAGGACTGAACACAAATGTGAGGTTAAACTTATTTAAAAACTGGACCACTCGGTGAATAGGAGTCTAATTACTTTACAAACTGATTAGCTTTTCCCTTAAGATGTACCGTCCAGCTCTGAGGTCCTCGGGGTATTCTTTCAAAATTTTGTCAATGAAACTGTCCCTATACATTCGGCTGTCAAACTGGCAACTATCCGCAGGCCCTGTTAGTTGGCTTTTGAGCCCTTTGATGGATTTAGCCGATGGAACTAACAAGGCTCCTTGTTGGCCAATAAACCAGTCTGTCTTTCTAGACAAAAATTTGAAAAACCAGTCCAAAAAGGCATTTTTTGGCCCTTTTTGGAAAACTATGACCAAAAAATCCTTTTTTTTGGCCCGCGCTCTCCCCCTTAAAATAAGTATATATTGGTGCCAAAGGCGCCTTTAGAAAGTTTTTAGGGTCGGTCGGCCAAAAATGGATTTCTTAAAAAGTAACAAAGGGGGACTGACCTGAGGGGTGGGATTGTCCGCTCCCCCGCCCCCCCCCCTTAAATCCGCCTCTGTGCTAGTCTAAACGACGCCAAACTATCCTTGATAGTAACATTTTCGTTTTGTGATAGCAAATGCAGCATGCGATTGAATTTCATTCCAACTTTTAAGCAGGGCGGTAGATTCAAGGAACAAACTTCTTCAAAATCGACAGCTAATTGCTTCAAAACATCCAGTGTCAAGAATAAAGTTTGCGTCTGAAATACATATATACCAAATTTCAAATGTTTTATGAAAAATGGTAAGGCACCAAATCGTAAAACATGTACATGGGCAAATCTAATAGTTTTGCAAAGGTCTGGAAACTTTTAAAAAAAACATGAAAAAAAAATATTTTCCAGATTCATTGATTAAACAAATTTGCACTGTTTTGAGTATATGGAAAATTGGCTGAGCCGCATCAGCCTTATAATAACAGCAGATATCCATTGACAGTAGGTACAATTCTAACGAAAAATTCCACAGACTGAAAACAGATACTGACTTTTAAAAAAGTCAACTTCCGACAAGCTGACACATTTCGAAAAATAGAAAGCGGCACCTTGCAAAAACAAGCAAAAACAAGGATAGCCGTTTACTGTGCAAGAAGCACAGAATGTTCCGACCATAGTTTTATAAAAAACACACTTTTTTCAAATTCGTTTCGTTTTTTCTGTGTGGTGTGATTAAAAAGATCTGAACGAAAAACAAAAATTTAGGCCAGTTCGACAGTCATAATCAAATACGCCGATTGAAAAACCGATTTTGTAAAACAATGACCAAAAAAATAAAAATTTTAAAGTCCATATCAAAAATTTTCAAAGAAATTTTCTTTTGTTTGCGGAAAATTTTTGAATTTTTGAAATTTTTGATTTCCAAAAGGGCGCTACAAAATTTCAACAACTAAATGTAGTTAAAAAAAAACTAAATTTTTACAGCTTAATTTAAATTAAAATTAGCTATGGTAAGCCTGGATGCTCACCTTATTAGCTCGAAATAAGACCCTAAGTCAAAAACTTCAGACCGGTTTCGCTCGACACTGAGAAAATTTTTCAAATTCTTAAAGTCGTTCATATCACGACTGAAAGGGCCTCAAATTAAAACATCATCCGACTCGTTCTAATGACTAATTGTGTAACTGTTTTGCACGGAGAACCAAAAAAAGACCCAAATATAGTTTCTCCACATTTTTCAAATGATCAGAACAACAACGATCAATAGAGACGAAAATCCAAGATGTGAATTTTTAATTTTAAAAAGATTTAAAGTTGTTGCATCACACTCATAAAAAGATCCTCAGAGAGTTTTTATTCTTGAAAAAAAATTAAAAACTATAATACGGACGGACTTTCAGTAGTGCAGAATAGAGTGAAAGAGAGAGAGAGAGAGAGAGAGAGAGAGAGAGAGAGAGAGAGAGAGAGAGAGAGAGAGAGAGAGAGGAGGAGAAGAGAGAGAGAGAGAGAGAGAGAGAGAGGTAGAGACAGACAGAGAGAGAGAGAGAGAGAAGGATAGAAAGAAAGAAGGAGAGAGAGAGAGAGAGAAAAAAAGAAGAAGTGAGAGCGAGAGCGAGATAAATAGTAAGGAAGAGAGAGAAAGAGAGAGAGAGAGAGAGAGAGAGAGAGAGAGTAAGTGTGTGTGTGTGTGTGTGTGTGTGTGAGAGAGAGAGAGAGAGAGAGAGAGAAAGTGAAGAAGAGAGGGAGAGAGATAGCAACAAGAGATCCTTTCAGTGTTCAAGGTAAAGCTAATTTGAAGCTACTCACAATGAATTGTGAACTGAGCGCTAAGAACCATAGTAATCACACTGAAGTTTACTTAAATGTTTACCAGAGCTATCCATACTAAAATATGAATGTTTTCTTAGATTGTCTAGAAATTTCTAGAAAGGCTTAAAAATTGCCAACAGATTGCTGAAAAATTATTATGGGCTGAAGTTATTTTAAAAAGTTCCCAAGTATTCAGAGTTCCAAAAGCTAAATAGCGTGAAAAATGACCTTTTGAAGCTTTACCTGGCGTTTTCTTGCGAATAAATTGGTTGTGATATAAAATGATTTCGTTATGTTAGAAGCACAACAAAAACGTCACATATTAGAGAAGAAACTATGTTTTTTAGATTTTCGTATGATTTTATATCGGAGTTTTCTGTGCTACTTCTACAGCAACCAACATCTTCTGGTTGAATTTGAAAGTTTAGCCCAATTTTTTAAAGTCTACACAAACTTAAAAATAACCAACAGATAGCTGAAATATTTTCATGAGCTGAAATTGTTTTGAAAATCCAAAAGCTTAATAATATGCAAAATGACCTTTTGAAACTCCATCAGGACTTTTCATGACTATTAATAGAACGATTGTAGTAAGTGAGTTTTGAAGTTTTGTTTTTATTTTCTTTTTTCGAAAAACTATAGTCAAATATCAGGGGCGGATTTGGGGGGGGGGGGCACGCCTCCCTCCCTCAGGGATTCGACCCCCTGCCGACCCAAAGGGTCACCCCTCTGGTACTTTTTAAGAAATCCATTTTTGGCCGACCGACCATAAAATTTTTGTAAAGGCGCCTGTGGCGCCAATATAAACTAATTTTGAGGGGGGGGGGGGGGAGCGCGCGCCCGGAAAAAAAAA